>NC_073304.1:233868058-234146316 GCF_027595985.1 Sorex araneus | reverse complement strand
TAGCAGGTAGGTTGCTCGCCTTGAACACAATATATTCCATAAAATAGATAACACTGGGGGAGGCAGTCGCAGTAGAATAGACCCAGGATCAACAACTAAAACACTTCAATGTTAATATTCATGGGGAATAATACAAATATTGACCAAATCGAGGAATTTGGAGCAGTAAAGAACTAGTAAGAGGGCAATGAGGTCGCTCAGTGCAGAGCACTTGCCTTGACGTGAGGTCCTGGGTTCCATGGCGAGCGACAGCAAGAAGAGCTTGTCCAAGAGCTCTGGGATAATCCTGCAGGGTCTAAGGAAACAACAACTCCGCCGTTCTCTGGACATCTGCGCTCCCGGCCTATGCAGACGTCATCTTCAGGACGCTGCAAAATGAGCAGCTCTAATGCCAACCTTGACAAAGACAGAGGAAGGGAATGACAGGCTGAGCTCACTCAGGGACAGATCTGGAGCGGGGTCTGACCGCTGGGTGCAAGCACTAATGAAGTGTCCCCTCGTATGCATAGTGACCCATTCAATTTTTTTTTTTTGGTTTTTGGGTCACACCCGGCGATGCACAGGGGTTACTCCTGGCTCTTCACTCAGGAATTACCCCTGGCGGTGCTCAGGGGACCATATGGGATTCTGGGATTAGAACCCGGGTCGGCCGCGTGCAAGGCAAACGCCCTACCCGCTGTGCTATCGCTCCAGCCCCCCCCCATTCAATTCTTAAATCTTTTAGTAAAATGTATATAAAGATTTAAACTTTTTATTAAGAATTTTTTTTTTACTATGCCACCATTTTTTACCAAGTAGTTCCTAATACAGTTGTTTCGGGCATTCAGTGTTCCAACACCAATCCCACCACCAGTGTGACCTGCCCTCCACCAGTGCCCCCAAGTTTCCCACCCACCACCCCATCCTGCCCAGTGTGGGCACGAGTAAATTTACTGATATTTATGTGACACAAAAGCAAGAGGAAAAAGCATAACTTAGATGGGGAGGAGTGACTTTGTGGCGATTGTCCCCTCACACTGGGGTTAGTAAAGCCGCCATCCGAGGCTCTGCCGGGCTGGTTGCTGCTGGCTGAGCCTCTAGTTACTGATCAGGCCCCTGAGCTGGGGCTTCTGGGCAACTTTCCCACCAGCCTCTCTGGGACCTTGAGGGCCGACAGCGCTGTGGAATCCTGAGGTCCGGGAGCTTCAGTGTGGAGCGGTGTGGGGGCTGGGCAGCTTGATGAGGGTCAGCTCTGGACCTGGATAGGAGGGGTTCGGGGTTGGGTGGGCGGGGCTGCTGGGCCTTCAGGCAGAAAGGGGAATCTTCCCCATTCCAGAAGCCCCCAAGTTCTCAGCCCAGACCAGTCCAGTTCTTTTGGAGACTGGGCGCTGAGCCAGTTCTCTGCCTGCGGCGTGGCCCAACTGACCCATTCACATCTCCGCTACTGTTGTCATTTCTGGTAGAGTTTCCTGTGGACAGTCCCACACAATGTCCCACTTCCGGCCACTCCAGCAGAGTGCAGTGACCTGGAACCACAGGGCCCACATCCTGCAAAGGAACAGAGGCTGTGTGGGAGGGGCCTGTCTCCGTGGGTCCTCACAGCCCTGGGGGTGGCCCCAACACTGCGCCATGACCAACAGAGGTCCCAGGACCCCACTCTGTAGAGTGTTCAGAAAGGAAAGAAGCCTTTTCACGGCCTGAATCTTCAGATGAGTCAGAGAGAGAAAGGGTTTCGGAGGAGACAACTCTGCACCCGTAATGCCCACGATGACGGAGGGACGGGTTGGCATCAAGATGGACAGAGGGAGCCGGGACACCCCGGGTGACACACACAGAGGATTCCCCTGGGGGTCAAAGCAGTTGCCAGAAAACCACGGCCCTGAGGCAGGTGGATTCCACAGCACACGGGGCAGTGGGCACCGAAGCCATGGGGGGCGTCAAGAGTGTCTGTGAAGATGCTTTATCACCAACCCAGGAAAGACCACCTTGATCACTGGGAAGAGCAGCCAATCCCAGGGCAGTGTGGCTGCAGCCACTGGGGATCCTGTCACCGGAGCAAAAGCATCATCCGTAACCCACTACCCGTCACTGTCCATCCTTCATCCTTCAGAGACAGGGCCCAGGCCCTGCCAGTCCCGTCCTTCGGGGCTGCCAAGGGACAGGCTGAAGCGTCCATGTGCAGCGAGTCTAGGCTCTGGGCAGGGGCCGTCACTGCTCATGGTCATGGTGTTGAGTCTCCGAGTCCCGTTTGGGGTCCTGGGGGTTTTGGGGAGGACAGAAGGGGGGATTGAGGAGGGAGATGTCCCTGGGCAGGGAGGGATGGGGTGAGTCCCTGTGCCCGGTGGTGGCGCTGTCCACGCTGGGAGGTGACAGGTTCATGCATTTGTCTCCAGGCTCAGCTGCTCTCAAGAGACCCAGGGATGTTGTTGGTCAAGCTGGAGGCTCCTTGGCTGTGACCTGTGACTATGACCGCTGGCCTACGTGGCACCAGAAGGAGCGGTGTCAACACCTCCCCCTGACGGGCTGTTGGAACCATGTAGAAATCGGTGGAGCAGAGCATGTGGTGAGGAAGTACCGGGTGACAGTCAGGGATAACAAGAGTCAGCGCAGGTTGACTGTGACCTTGGAGCAGCTCAGGGATGATGACGCGGGCACGTGCTGGTGCAGGACTGACACAGATACATTTGATCTGGTGTTTCCAGTCAGAGTGACCATCAACCCAGGTAGGCGACTGCATCCATGTCATGAGTCCCCAGGCCCTGCTCTGGCTTCTCCCTGGGTCCCTTTCCTGTCCTCATCGGTCACTCTGGAGGGACTTCCTGGGGCTGAGTTCTGGCCTCACGCCCATGTGGGCACTGGGGTGGGGGAGGGGCTTCTCTGCGATGCTTGGCGGCTTCCTCCACCTCAGGTGCCCCCACCCTCTGGGCTCAGCGCTCTCTGCCCAGCTCGGTGCTGGCTGGGCAGCTGGAGCCGCCTGTGACCTGGTCTCTGTCCAACTCCAACTCCATCCCTGACCACCACCCTCACATCCACCATGACCACCACAACCCCCAACGCACCCACGACAACAGCCACCACAGAAGAGACCACAGATGCCCCGAGTGTGACCAGGGCCCTCTCCAATACCACGTGAGCCGGCTGCATGTTCTGCTCTCTGGCTCCTACACTCCTCTTGCTACCCTCCTCTTTTGTCTCCCGTCCCCTCCTCTCCTTCCTCTCCTCTTCTCTCCCCTCATCTCCTTTCCCATCTCCACCCTTTCTTCTCCCTCCCCTCCCCTCTCTCCTCCCCTGCTGCATCTTTATCATTTTTGGGGGGGATTAGGCGGTGGCTCAGAGGCCTGGTGGTGACTGGCACACGGGTCTGCTGCAGCCAGGTGGGGGCTACAGCCCTGCCCCGGGGGCTCAGGTGCGAGGGGTCCATCTTGTTTCCAGGGGCTTCCCTGTCCCCCGCTCCTCCCTGTCATCTCTGCTAAGTTGCTGCTTCTCCTGCTGGCGGCCGCCCTCCTTGCTTGGAAGAAGCTGAAGCGACAGAGGACAGGTGAGAGCAGGGGTGGGTGGGTGGGTCTGATGGCAGCAGGGGCTGGAGCCATCAGACAGCGACTCGCCAGGGCTGGGGGCTATCACCCTAAGGCCAGTGCAGGAGGTAGTGGAGTCACGGGTGGCCGTAGAGACGAGACCCGCCCCCCCCCCACTTCTGCTCTGGTTTCTGCCTGGTTCTCGGGAGAACTTGGCAGGCACCAGCATGTGCCCACAGCCCCCTCTAGTCGGCTGCTGGTGGCCAAGGAGGGACCAGGATGACACAGAGCTGAGGACACACGCAAACACACATGAGTGAGTGCACACACATGCACAAACACACATACACACGAACATACAGGCACATTCATCTGTGCACATACTTACACACAAGCACATGTACATAAGCACACATGCACACACACACATGAACACAAAATCAGACTCATGCACACACCTGTACATACTTGCAGCATTCGCAGATACATGCACACACATACACATTCGCATGCATATATGTGCACATGTGCACAAGTCTATGCACACACTCACATGTACAAACACTCGCACACATGTGACACACACACAAACGTGTACACACCTCATGCATACTCACAGGAGCAGGAGCACGGCTCCTCCCTGGGCCTTCTCTGCCCTCTCGTTCTCACCCTCGGGCCGGGCTCAGCTGCTCTGTGGAGGGGCCTCAGCTCCCAGCTGCACCCAATGTCCAGCCCGGCTCCCATGTCCTTCCTGTGTGGCCTCACGCCCATAGCCCATGACCCACCTCACCCTCTGGGGCCTCGTGTCAGGGTCCTGGCCCATGCTGGGACCCTGAGTCGGAGGGTCCCTGTCTGCTCCCCGCCTTCTCCCCGAGTCTTCCCCTGACCCAAGGTCCAGGCAAGGCCTCTCCACGAGAGTGAGTCGGAAGATGAAATCAGGGGTAATCTACTTCCTTTCTGTTTGTGGGGAGGTGAAGGGGCTGGTTCAGGGCAGAAAAAACATGAACCAGAAAGAATCTTGGATTCTGGCCAGGTTTTACCTCCTTCCTTCTCTCCTTCCCTCCCTCCTTCATTCCCTCTTTTCTTCCTTCATTTCTTCCTTCCCTGCTGACAGGGCCCCAAGGCCATTTCCAGTGACACTCAGCCCAGGGCTGTTTGGGTCCATCAGTGCTGGGGGCCCCCAGGCCCACCCTGGTCGTGTCTGGGGGACTCCACAGTGCAGGGACTTGACCCAGGATGTCTGCGTGCCAGGCGGCCACTCCAGCCCTGAGCATCCCCGACCCGAGATGCATTTCTAATGTTTCTTTGTTGTCTTTCAGTGTCCAGGGTCCCTCCAGAGCTGGTAAGAGTCCTTGGGTCACACCCAGCCCCCGCCTGCCCTTTTCCCAGCTTCCACTCCTGGTCTCGGAGCCCCAAGATGGAGCACAGGGTGGGGGGTCTGGAAAGGGCGGGAAGGAGCGGGAGTGGGTGGGCAGTCGAAGGACGTGGCAGGTTTTGGGCTCAGTGGCCGCCATAGACGTGGGGTCCAAGACACCCCAGACTTCAGCACTGAGTCGGGCATCAGTCAAATAAGGCCCTTGTGCGGTGGGGAGTTTGGGGACCCGACAATCTTGTGACGGGATCCTGGGAGAGACGGGGGTGCCTGGCAGAGCAAGGAGAGGGGGCGGAGGCTTGGGGTGCTCTGCAGAAGCCCCTCAGCACTGCCCGTCCCTCCAGGATGCCCAGGAGGAGGTCAGCAACGCGCATCTGTCTCTGCGTCCCCGCGACCCGGAGCTCACCTACACCAACATGGACCCTGGTGCAGACCCTAGAGCTGGCAGGAGCCCCGAGGTGGCCACTGTGTACAGCAGCATCAGCCCAAGGCGGGGCTCTGAGACCCCCCCCTCTCCGACCTGCGCCCCCGGGGTGACCCCGCCCTGGGGTCCAGGAATTAGACAGGTCATCTTACCCCTCCCCGCCTCCCACCAACCACTTGGGAGGACGTTCTATTCCCCGGGTGCTGATTGGGTGAGACTGAGATTGACAGTGGCACAAGGTCCTTCTTCCTGGGCGTGTTGCTGGGTAACAGATCCCCCAAACCTCAGTTTAGGGCCCAACCTAGCCTCATGCAGGCACACGCACGACCACTGTGCCACCGGGCCACGTGACCTCTGTGCTTTGGAGGTGGAGATGAGCCTGTAGGCTGGGCCCCCAGCCTCTGCCTGGACCCCCAGGACAGGCTGAGAAGCGGGAACAGAAGGGGCTGGGTCCATCCTGGAGACAACAGGACACCCCACCCGCAACACGGCTAGTGCTCAAACCCCCCTGAGTCGCCTCACATCCTGCTGCGTCCACCTCACTTCCTCTCTCTCCGGTTTGGAAAGGGGGGTCTCTGGCTCGGGAGGGTGCACAGGGCAGGGGAGACGAGAGGGAGCTGGCGTGGGTAGGTATGAACGTTCCTCTGGGGCTCCTTCCCGCAACCAGACCGCCCCTAGTCTCTGTCCCTCCCTCCTCAGAGGTCGCAGGGGGCTGACGGGAACAGAGACGGGGCCTGTCCCGAGCTGTTGCCCCGGCTCCCTTGCTCCTTGAGCACTGCAGGGACTCAACCCCAAGCACTGCAGGACCGAGTGCTGCTAGGAAGGACCCCGGCTTCTGAGGACAACTGGAGAGCCCCGACCAACATGCATCTGAGGCCTCTGGGCCTGGGGCTTCCCGCGGGGGGTAGCAGGTGGGGGCGGGGGTCCAGCACTGTGGGGAAGCTCAGACCCACACATCAGCCCCAGTTTTCTGCCCCCGAGGAGCCCCAGCCTTCAAGAACGTCTGTCACGAACACCCCAGGGAGTCGGGACAGGAGCTAGGGTCGTCCTGGAGCCTCTGAGCTTCTGCAGAGTCAGAGAAATGGGGCCGAGTGGGAGCCAGAGGGTGGAACACGAGGGGGTCGGGGCTGACGGTCAGCAGAGGGCGCGGGGCAGCTGTGTCCAGGCTAGAAGGTCTCATGCTCGGGAGAGCCCCTGAACAGACACAGGCCTGAAGGGAGAATATTAGGTGAGAAGCAGCCGGTGCCAGGGAGGAGACGGGGGGTGGGGAGCTCAAGGAGACTAAGGGAGAGAAGCACCTGGGGGTGGGGGCGGGGATGGTAGAGTGAGGGGGCTGCAGGGGGTATAGGTTAGTGGGGGGTCCTAAAGGGTGTGCTCGGGGTGGGAGAGTGAGGGGATCCTAAAGGGGTGGGGGAATGGGAGAGTGAGGGGGGCTTGTTTTACACACTGAGAGGGGCCCCAGGAGACACACGGATCCAAGGTCCCTGGGGCCCCACCAGCCCCACATGATGTATGTAAATGAGCACTCAGCGGTGGTTCCTAGGGGGCTCCGAGCAGAGGGGCAGGATCCTGAGTCAGCAGGTGACATTTATCTTGCATGTGTTCAGTCTGGGCTCCATTCCCAGCACCACATACAGTTTCCTGAGTAGGACCAGGAAACATCCCAGAGCACAGAGCCAGGAGTCAGCCCTGAGCACCGCTGAGGGTGGCCATAAAACCAAACCCAACAGCTCACGCAGCCTTAGGTCCGGAGAGGGCAGCGGGCACCTGACCGGGGCTCAGTCCAGCACCTCCAGGAGACATCCCATAGCACAGAGCCAGGAGTGAGTCCCGGACACAGCTGGGAGTGTCCCGCATGAGAGAGCAGCTCAGACAGAGCTGGGTGACCCCCCTGGACTCTCCCCGACCTGAGAAGCCAGTGATGGGCAGCATGGCAGCCTCAGCCCCAGAGAGGTCAGAACGGGACCAGCAGGAGGGGTCATGGGCAGCGCTGGGCCGAGCAGGTGGAGGGGACATGCCTGAGAGCTGACCCAGGCAGGGGGAGGGGCCTGAAGTGGGAGGTGGGCACTGAGACTCTGGTCCCTAGGGGCTTTCCTGCCCCAGACCAGGCTAGCGGGCAGCGGGGAGCTGGGCCTCCTTCCTGGCAGTTTCCCCCTGGACAGTCTCCTGCTGGCCCCACCTCCTTCCTGCCCTGACCTTGCAAAGTCCACACTGTTGGAGGTCTGTGTACCAGAGTGAACTCCCCACTGTTGGGGGCAAGGCCAGGTCCCAGGGGTACCCAGGGCAGCCAGGCCCCCAATGCCCAGTACTGCCTTGTGACCACTCAGCCGGGGAGTGAACAGCAGTGGTGGCTTCCAATGAGGAGAATGAATGTCCCTGCTGGACTGAGGGGTTCCTGCCCCCTGTCCTGGGGACCCACAGAGAGGGGACACCTTCCACTGCTCTGTGCCTTCTGCAGCCTGCAGGGCTGGAGAGAAGGATGAGAGATGGTGCGCCTTCATTGGGTCCCTAAGCCCCCGTCCAGTTCCTGGCCTTGGCGGTCTCTCCCCGAGACAGCTGTGGCTGCTCTGACAATACCAGGCTGTGAGACCCCAGGCCAACCCAGAGCGTGACCCCCGAGTTCCACCAAACAGCTCCAGGGGCTGGACCCGCCTTCTCCTGCCCAGGTGCACCTGGGAAAGTGCCGCGTGAACAGAGAGGGTCACAGGTGGGGGCAGCGCCCAGCCAGCTGCCATGCCACGCTGTTTCCTGGGTGATGTGTGGCTTCCCAGAGACCATCCAAAGCAATTGGTCGGGGGGGGGTACACCCGATGGTGCTCAGGGCTGACCCTGTGCTCTGGATCATTCAAAGGACCCCATGAGATGCCGGGCAACAAACCTGGGTTGGCCGCGTGCAAGGCCAGTGCCCTCCCCCCTGTACTGTCTCCTTGGCCCCTGAATATTTTTTTATGTTCAAGGCACTTCTACTTTAGAAGCCAGGAAGCATATTTCTCCCATTTTCATACAGCAGCTCACTCCATTAAATAAACAACTGTGATCAAAAACAAAATATGCCCACATGTGCTGGCAAGTCCTGCAGAGGATGCGGTGATGTCGCAGCGAACATGCTGGGGCCATCTGTGCCCCCGCAGTTGGGAAGTGACATTCTCAGGCATCACACAGACCCCGGGGACTCAGGGTGGAGCCGTCTCTGCTCCCTGGCTTGCTTAGGGATAGTTCTGTTCCCCTTCCTTTTCCTGTGTGTGTTTAAAGGCTTGAGCCTGAGGTCTGCAGTAGCAATTTTGTTTTGTGAGCATGCGATTTAAAAAATACAGCTTTCCCTCTCCCCCTGATGATGTGATTTCTGTGCAGAAAAACTACCAGAAAACTTAAGGAAGCAACCAATTAATTACACAAAGTACCAGGTGCAACATCAAATATTTCTCTAAATTGGTAACGACTGCTTAAAATCTGCAGTGCAAACCCAATACTACATATAAATTACTCCAGGGGGAGAAAGCCTACACATGTGCAGCATTGCTGTGCTAACAATTGCAAGATGAGTATGAACAAGGCCAAAGGCTGGGGGAACATGGAGAGATGTGCCCTGCGGTGGGCTGGAAGCCCCAACAGATGTTAATTTCCCAGATATTGGTCTGCACTCAGCACAGCACTGATCAAACAACTAGAAATTTCCAACCAATGGACCAATCCTCCTGGACTTGTTTCTACTGTTCTAGGGTATTGGTCTCCTATTATGTTTTTTTGTATCCCACCAATGAGTCCAAACTCTCCATGTCTATCACCCTCCTTCCGACTCATTTCACTCAGCATGAAATTCTCCATATCCATTCATTTCATAGCTTCATTTTTCAAATGAAGCTAAATTCACTTTACCTTCATAAAGTAAATTTCGTAGTTCATTTATCCTAACAGCTACAAACCATAATGTTCCAAAAGGAGGGAAGAGATGGGGAGTTCGGGGGGTTGGCAGGAGGGAAACAGGGAACACTGGTGGTGGGAAATGAACACTGATGACGGGACGGGTGTTGGAACACTGTATCACTGAAACCTGTCCATGATCAGCTTTGTAACTCTGTTTAATTGAATCCTACTGTGAATCAATTAAAAACAAAAGCCAGAAATATGTTTTGTAAGACAAAACTTTCTGTCAAATTTGCATAGAAAATAAGAGGAACTAGGATTCCTAAAGGCGCTTTTGGAAAGTAGTAAAGCAGAAATGACTCTGCCTGACTTTGAATCTTACTAGAGCTACATTAGTCCCCCCGTCCCTTGTGCATTAGAGGTATGATCTACACAGAACTTCCAGGGTAAAGCAGCTAAATCCCTTCAGTCTCAGCTACAGACGTCTCTGTACTTGGTCCTGAAACTAACCCTTTCCTTGGTCCTTCAGAAACTCAACAGAAAAATCAAACCAAAGTCCGAAATGTAGATAAGAGATCCAGAGCAAAGTTTATCACTAGCAAGAAGCCCTGCTGGCAAATCTGGTCCCTCGTCACCATGGCCATGAGCTATCCCTAAAGCAGAGAAGCCAGGAAGGAAAAGGCCGTGAGGAGGCGCCAAAGAGCCTCAGTGACCACAGGGTGTAGGTTCCAGTTGTTGATGGGAAGGAGAGCAGGTCTTCCAGGATGGGTCATCTGGGGAGAAGTTTCCATGGAGACACCTCTGTGGTTTCAGCAGAGGCGAGTGCACACACTTGCACACACACACCTGCACACACATATCTTAATCACACACCTGAGTATACACACCATCATACACACATACAACTGCATACAGACATGTAGACACATACCTGCACTTGCACGCCCTGATACACACAGTCACCTGCATAGGCAATGCACACACCTACTCATGCGCACACATCACACAGGTGCAGACACATGTGCGTGCGTACACCAAACCCTTTGTTTCCTGTCATGGTCATTATATGACAGAGGAGCAGGGTGGGGCGCAGCACAGTGGGATAAGCTCCCTTGGACTGAGCTGAACATGTGAAGTGACTGTAAGCTCCCCGATTTAGGCTACACCCCCATGTTAGGCGGTTATCCCTGTTGGCAGTGGGGACATATCCTGAGCACTTGCATCCTACAAACACACACACACACACTAGCACTAGCACTAGCACAAGTGCACTCACAAAAATGCACTCACACAACTAAGCACAGGCTGACAGCCCTGCACCTAAGACATGCAACACAATCCCTACACATGTGTGCACACACTCCCATACATGGCCACATAAAACACATAACACAGGACTTCACAGGCACTCACTAGTACACCCACAAGCACACACACTCATGCACAACACAGGCACACAGACACACACTCACATACTGGTGCTCAGAGGATCCATCCAACCCCATCATTCTCAGATGTGGACAGAAGCCCCAGGGGACCCCAGTCTGGACAGGATCCTGTCAAGTCAGCATCCCGAGGGACGGGATTCCTGGGAGTATGCGGGTCCCTGGAGTCAGCCCGCAGCTCTGGGAGAGTCTCGCCGCCCCCCGCCCTGCAGTCATTCTTCAATCCTGTTTCGACTCCAGGGGAACGGGGCAGGAAGGGGGAATCTGAGCAGCTCAGGACAGGTCAGACTCCCGTCTGCTGGGACAAGAGCAGAAGGGGACCCTGCCCCCACAGCATCACTCCTCTCTTCCCCAGCCCCCACACCAGCCACACGTGAGAGGCCGCTTGCCCTGGTGGCTGGACAGGCCTCATGGAGGCTCTGACATGAGTCAAGTGCAGACATGCTGGCCACATCCTGTGGGTGGCCCACGGACTCTCTGCGGGTCTCTGCACCTGCCACAAGCCTGCGCTCGTCCTGCTGAGGCCCGAGGGGCTCACGTCTCTCCTGGGTCTCTGTCCCTGAGTGGGGTACGTGATATGGGTCTCATGCTAGGGACCTAACAGAAGGAAATCCTGTTAATGTCGAACCGCTGTGCCCAACCGGGGAGGGGGTACAGTTATTGGGCATAGATGGGCCGCTGCCTCAACTTGAAGAACTCTGACTAGTTTTGGGGGATGCAGAACACAGAGCAGGGCCTCACCCTGAATTTGACCCGTAGAGCATATTCCTGGCACAGACACACCCACCCATGGTCAGTGCCCCACCTGGGATTCCCTTCCCTGGACCCCGTTTAACTGTACTGAGCGTTTGACCCCCAGAACCTTCCTTCCACTCATGGGCAGGTACCCCGGCTTTTGCATTGTGACTGCCTGGACCCCAAACATTGGCTCCCCTGGGCCAGAGTGATAGTCTAGCAGATGGGGTGCTTGCCTTGCACAAGGCTGACCCATAGTCCATCTCTGTGAAGCCATATGGTCCCCTGAGCCCGCCAGGAGTGATCCCTGGGCTCAGAGCCAGGAATAAGCCTGAGTACTGGCATGTGTGGCCAAAGCAAAGAAAACACAAAAACCAAAACCAAACATGGGTTCCCCTGGAACCCGGGTGATTGGCACTGTGTGAGGGCCCACCATGGCGGGATCCCCGGTCCCCCAGCAGAGACAACTGGACAGAAAGGGGGGTCTGCAAATCCCCCAGCCCCAGGATGAGCCCCGAGTTATCATTCGAGTCCTCAAGGCTCCATAGGGGCAATTTCTGAAAAGTGTGTCGTGGTCTTGCCTTGCTCCTTCCCGACCCCTGCCATAGCCATCTGCTCTGACACTTCAATGATGGGGAGTGGCTATAGGAGGAAGCACAAGTGAGAGTGCGAACGAGAGAGAGAGAGAGAGAGAGAGAGAGAGAGAAAGAGGAAGGAGGGAAGATGAGAGGCTCTGTGTGTGCCATGGGCTGTACCCACACCCTGGCCCTGAGTGAGAGGATCCAGCTGCTTGCGCTCCTGCATCTCCTCTGTGGCCTCTCAGGTGAGTCGGGCCTGTCCTGGGATAAGGGGACCTTCCCGGGGTCCTGTTGGGCCCATCCTCCTTTCAGTGGAGTGTCTAGGTCTTGTCTTGTGGGGGGACGGTTAGAGTGCAGTGTACTCAGAATGGGTGAGCTGTGAGAGCTGTACAGGGATCCACCAGGGGTAGAGCTCCTGACCCCCAGCGGGTGGCATGTGAACAGTGAACACCCCAGGGTCGTGTCAGGTGGAGCAGCGGAGAGAGTGCAGAGACCAACGTCCACTCCTCTAGCTTCTCTGTGCCTGGAGAGTGGTGGGTGCCCTGGAAGAATGGGACGGGGTGCAGGAAGGAGAGCGGGGAAAGTGCTGGTCACTCAGGGAGCCTGCACTGAGCACCAGAAGCAGGTGGGACTGGCGGAAGGGCAGAGGGCTGGGAAAGGCTGAGGTGGCTCTGGTAGCTGTGCTAACATGGTAGCTGAGGGGGCTCGTGGGTGTGTCTGCCAAGGCTTCTGGAAGTACATGGGAGTGGGAGTCGCCCATCCATGTTCAGAGAAGGCCTGAGCTGTCAGCCCCTGGGACCCTTGTGCCGGAGGGTCTGGGCAGGTTAAGACTCTGAGGTTTCCTTCATCCGGAAGAAGTCTCGGGTTCTCAGGCCCCCAAGGCTAGAGTTCTGGGCCTCCTCACAGTCGGGATGGGCGACCCCTACACACCTCCCTGTACTTCCAGAAGTCTCGGCATCTATGCCTAGAACCACCCCCGCTGCCATTTAGCTCACAGTCAAAAATTTAACTCCAGCTGGACTGGCCAGTTAAAAACTGGATATTCTGGGTAAGCAGCCACATTCGAGGCCACATGACATCTCAGACTCTCCACCACTGACACTCCAGCAGGAGCACACAGATGGGATGGGCATGAGAACCAACCAAACTTGACTAGCAAAAGCATTAACACAGGAGCTTAACTTGTAAAAAACGTTTTATGGTGCTGCAAAATGAGCAGCTCTAATGCCAACCTTGACAACGACAATGGAAGGGAATGACAGGCTGAGCTCACTCGGATAGATCTGGAGCATGGTCTGACTGCTGGGTAAAAGCACTGACAGAGTGGGCCCTCGAATGCGTAGTGACCCATTCAGTTTTAAATTTTAAAGTAAGATGTATGTAAAATTTGAATTATTATTAAAAACAACATTTTTACTATACCACCATGATTTACAAAGAAGTACCAAATACATTTGTATCGGACATTCAATATTCCAACACCAATCCCACCACCAGTATGACCTGATCTCCACTAGTGTTCCCCAGTTTCCCACCCACCAGTCCAGTTTACCCCATGTGGGCATGAGGTAATTTACTTCATATTGTTTACGTGACACAAAAGCAAGAGGAATGAGCAGACCTTAGATGGGGAGGAGTCACTTTGTGGCGATTGTCCCCTCACACTGGGGTTAGTAAAGCCACCATCCGAGGCTGTGCAGGGCTGGTTGCTGCTGACTGAGCCTCTAGTTAGTGATCAGTCCCCTGAGGTGGGGGCTTCTGGGAAACTGTCCCATCTGCCTTGCAGTGATCCTGAAGGTCGACAGCGATGTAGAAATCTAAGGTCCAGGAGTTTCAGTGTGGAGCAATTTGGGGGCTGAAAAGCTTGATGAGGGTCAGTTCTGCAGCTGGGTGGGAGAGGATCAGGGAGGGCCGGGCTGCTGGGACTTCAGGAAGAAAGGGGAATCTTCACACCCCCATTACGGGACCTCACAAGTTGCCAGCCCAGACCAGTCTGCCCAATGACTAGATGGCATCTTATACTTTGGCCCGAGTGACCCACTCACATCTCTGCTACTCTTGTCATTTCTATTTAAGTTTCAGTGGTTAGACCCACACAATGCCCAACTTCCGGCCACTCCAGCACAATGCAATGACCTGCAACCGCAGGGCCCACATCCTGCAAAGGAACAGAGGCTGTGTGGGAGGGGCCTCTCTGCGTGGGGTCCTAACGCACGGAGTGCATTGGTGGCTCCAGCTTTGCTTCGCAGCGACAGGGGTCTCAGGACCCCACTGTCTGCAGAGTGTTCCACAAAGAAAAGAAGCCTTTCCGCATCTTGCATCTTCAGATGAATCAGAGAGAGAAAGGGATTCGGAGGAGATGCCTCTGTACCCATAACGCACGCGCTGACAGAGAGACGGGTCAGCATCAAATGGACAAAGGGAGCCGGGACACCCTGAGTGACACACACATAGGATTCCCCTGGGGGCCAAAGCAGATTTTTGGAAACCACGACCCTGGGGAAGGCAGATTCCCCAGCACACGGGGTAGTGGGCACCAAGCATCGGGGGCTTCAAGAATGTCTGTTTAGATGTTTTATTACCAACCCAGGAAAGACCACCATGACCACTGGGAGGAGCCGCCATCCGCAGGGGAATGTGTCTGCTGCCACTGGGGCTCCTATTATTGGGACAAAGCATCATCTGTCGCCCACCATCCGTCACCCATCATCCTCATCCTTCAGAGAAAGGGGCCCAGGCCTCGCCAGTCCAGTCCCAGAGAGCTGCTAAGGGACAGGCTGATGCATCCGTGTGCAGCGGGTCTGGGCCAGCAGGTCGGGGCTGTCACTGCTCAGGGTCACGGTCTTGGTTCTCTGAGTCCCATTTCTGATCCCGGAGTCCTGGAGCTTTTCCCAGTGCCATGGGGAAATATGAAGGGGGGATTGGGGATGGCGGGTTTCCCTGGGCAGAGAAGCAAGGGGCGAGTTCCGTGCCCTGTGTTGATGCTGCAAGTGGTGGGAGGTGACAGGCTCGTGCATTTGTCTCCAGGGTCAGCAGCTCTCAGGGAACCCAGAAAAGTTGTCGGTCAAGCTGGAGGCTCCTTGACTGTGACCTGTGACTATGACTCCTGGTATAAGTGGCGACGGAAGTGGTGGTGCAGATACGTGCCCCCGGGGGGCTGTCGGAAATGTCTAGAAACCACTGGAGCAGAGCAGGTGGTGAGGAGTGACCGGGTAATCATCAGGGATGATCAGCGTCAGCACAGGCTCACCGTGACCATGGAGCGGCTCAGGGAAGATGACGCGGCATGTACTGGTGCGGGATTGAGACAGCTAAACTTGATCTGGGGCTCCAAGTCAGAGTGACCGTCAAGCCAGGTAGCGCCCCTCTCCGTGCCACCAGTCCCCCAGGCCCTGCTCTGGCTTCTCCCCGGGTCTCTCTCTGATCTCATCAGTCACTCTGAGGGGACTATCCTGGGGCTGAGTCCTGGCCTACAGCCATGTGGGCACTGGGGTGGGGAAGGGCTTCTCTGCGATGCTCCCGGGCTCCCCCCACCCCGGGAACCCATGCTTTCTCTGGGCTCAGCGCTCTCTGCCCAGCTCGGTGCTGGCCGGGCAGCAGGAGCCGCCTGTGACCTGGTCTCTCTGTCCAACTCCATCCCCAGCCCCGACCACCACCACTGTGTCCACCATGACCACCACAACACCCAAAGCACCCACGACAGTGGCCACCACAGAAGAGACCACAGACACCCTGAGGGTGACCAGGGCCCTCTCCAACACCACGTAAGCTGGCCCCATGCTCTGCTATCTGCCATGTCCCTTGGGCCCACCGCTCCATGGGAGACCCCCGGAATTTTATCCGAACCCTCAGGCTCCTCAAGGGGCCCACTTCCCCCTAAGCCCCAGTGACCCCGAATCTGAAACCAAGGCGTGGGTGGGGTGGGAGGCACCCTCTGAGCCCCACAATGGATCGCGTCTCCGGTCCTGCTCCCAGTTGCCCCTCCCAACATCCCCACCCATGTCTCCTGTCCTGCCCCCTGCCCAAATCCTCTCCAAGGATCACCCCTGGTTCAGGACCTGGAGCCCAGCACTCTCAACTTGGACCTGTTCGCGGCACTCAGTCCCTGGAAGTCCCACAGTAGGTGCCGATGGTTTGAGTGGGTGGGGAAGAACACCTCTCTCAAGGGTGGGAGCACTGCAGGGAGGAGCCTGACACGTGCTGTCTGAGCTGCGTGGGCACCCACCATGCCTGTCTTTGCTCTTTTCCCCTTCCCTCTCCTTCAGCCTTGTTCTCTTCCCTTTTTCTCCTCACCGCTCCTCTCCTTTTCAATCCTCTCCTCTGCCATCCTCTCACTCTTCTACATTCTTCTCCTCTCCTCTCCTCTCCTCTCCTCTCCTCTCCTCTCCTCTCCTCTCCTCTCCTCTCCTCTCCTCTCCTCTCCTCTCCTCTCCTCTCCTCTCCTCTCCAATCCTCTTCTCTCCTCTCCCTTACCCTCTTTTCCCGTCACCAGTTCTTAGCATCTCTGCCTTCCCTCCTCTTTTTTCTCCCCTCCCCTCCTCTCCTTTCCTCTCCTCTTCTCTTCCCTCATCTCTTTCCCATCTCCTCCCTTCCTTCTCACTCTCCTCCTCTTATCCCTCCCTGCTATGTCTTCACCATCTTTAAGGGAGGGGTGGCTCAGAGGCCTGGAGGTGACGACACGTAGGTCTGCTGCAGCCAGGCAGGGGCTATGGCCCTGCTCCAAGGGCTCAGGAGCAAGGGTTCCATCTTGTTTCCAGGGGCTTCCCTGTCATACCGCTCCTCCCCGTCATCTCTGCTTTGTTCCCGCTTCTCCTGCTGGCGGCCGCCCTCCTTGCTTGGAGGAAGCTGAAGCAACAGAGGACAGGTGAGAGCGGGGGTGGGATGTGTGGGTCTGATGGCAGCAGGCACCGCAGACATCAGACAGTGACTCCCCAGGGCTGGGGGCACCACCCTAAAGGCCAGCTTGGGAGGTAGCAGGGCCACAGGTGGCCGTGGAGACGGAACCTGGCTCTCCGCCCCTCCCACTTCTGCTCTGGTTTCTGCCTGCTTCTCGGGCTGCCTTGGCAGGTGCCAGCACGTGCCCATAGCACTCTCCTGTCCGTTGCTGGTGGGCAAGGAGGTACCAGGATGACACGGAGCTCAGGACAGAGCAAACACACGAGTGAGTGCACATATATGTACACACATGAACACACATACATGTGTAATCACAAAAAAAGAAACAGGGCAGCGGCGTTCTATCTCTCCCACCGCCTGCGTTCGGTAGTCTCAAGCTGCTTTCCCCACCCTGGGAGATTGATGGTGATGATGAGGTGGTCGAAGGAAGGACCGAGGGCCAGGATGGTTGGTCTCAGTTGCAGTTCATTCCATTCCCATTTCCGTTTTCCTCTGATTCTCCTCTTGCTTCTTCCTCCCCATGCTACTTCATTCCCCTTTTCACTCTGGATCTGGATCTCGATCTAGCTTCTCCAGATCTCGCACTGGAATCCTCAGCCCACTCTTATAGCCTAGTTAAATCCCCCAGCATGAGGGGTTGGGGCTTACACATAGATGTGGTCACAATCAATAGGGGTAAAGTTCTTTCCCTCAGGGAATGATGCTTCTAGGACAAATTCTCTGTCAGTAGGACACCTGCCCAAGAGCAGAATCCCATGGGTGTGTTTCTCCTCTCCTTGTCCAACTAACATATAAGCATTCATAACATTATTTTGTATGGACACAGTAGAGATACACTAAGCTTATAGAATTGCTCTCCTGGAGTCATCTTGATCTCAGCCCACAGTGCTCAGGCCAGATTCGTTTTTCCTATCCCTAGCAGGGTCCTAGTCTCATCGTTACTTTTGGATTATGACAACATTTGTCCATGACCAAGCTCTTAACTTATAGTTAAGCATTAGGCACTTTGGCCCGGCCCATCTTGATGCCAGGGTAGCACATAACTCACCGCTTGCCCTGGGTTCGTCACATCCCTCGTCGGGACCCTGCTTTTGGAAGTGCCAGGAAGTAAGTGCTGCTGAGGCTTAGGTTGAGAAAGCAGTTGCCCGGGAGTGAATAATATTCGAAGCCAATTAAATCCCATGTTACAAAAGCACATTAACAGCTGTCTTTATTTGTCCATACAAAAAGGACATTGCTTAAAAGTAGACTATTCAAAAGACACAAGGAGAGGAGAAAGGCAATATTAACTTAGAATGCAAATTCAGTGTTCTAGAAAGGTCTGATCTTACAAATTAACAGAGTCTGATTAGCAGAGCTCCCGCAGCCAAAGACCTCTGGAGCCTTAGCCACAGCCATGCTCAAGGCGCCTCTCCACACGTTCTGATGAGCCTCATGCATGAAGTTACCGGAAGAGGAACCCAGGTGTTTGGGACCCGGGGCTGAGAATTCCAAGCCTGCTGTGATCCGGACTGGGCATCTTCTGCCCAGACTTCCCATTATCCAGTAGCTTGGCAGTCACACCCAGGGACTCCCCCGTGGGACCCTGGAATCCCGTCAACAGCCAACATCCAGAGACTTAAAAGTAAGCTCCCAGAGATCTTATAGCCTATTTGTCCCTCTCGGAGAACCTGGCAAGCTACCGAGAGTTTCCTGTCTGTATGGGAGAGCCTGGCAAGCTCCCCATGGCGTATTCATATATCAAAACCAGTAACAATGCTGGGTTTCATTCCCCTTACCCTGAAATATCCTCCAATACGGCCTCATTGGGAAGGACGAGTGAAGAGAGGCTTCTAAAACCTCAGGGCTAGGACGAATGTAGATGTTACTGAGACCACTCGAGATATTCGACGATCAATGAGATGATGATGATGATGATGATGATGATGATGATGATGATGATGATGATTCGGGGGAAAAGCTAATTAACTGCTTTGGAAAGAGAGCATAAAGAAGTGGTTACAGCTAAACAAAGGAATGGGAGTGACTCGAGAGCACCTTGATGGGTGTGACCCAATAATCCTAAACTACTTTTGGCAAGAGCGAAATAGCAAACCAATATTATGCCTAAAATACTTAGAGCTGTATTCCAACACATACACACAAGCACATGCACGTACACATGCACACAATTGTGTTTGCACATATGCAAACACATGCACACATGCACACACCTCACATATACTTTCTGAAGAAGAGCTGTGGCTCCATCCCTGGGGATCCTCTGCCTGTGCTCTCACCCTTGGCCCAGTGAAGCTGATCGGTGGAGGGGCCTTGGCTCCAGGCCTCACCCAATGTCCAGCCCTGCCCCCATATCCTTCCTGTGTGATCTCACACCCACACCCCGTGAGCCACCTCACCCTCTGGGTCCTAGTGTCAGGAGCCTTACCTGCACTTGGAGGCTGAGTTGGAGAGTCTCCATCTGCTTCCTGCCTTCTCCCCGAGTCTACCTCTGACCCAAGGTCCAGCCAAGGCCTCTCCGCGTTCAGGTCAGTGACTTGGAAGATGAAACCAAGGGTCATCTGCTTCATGTCTCTCTGAAGCTGGGAGAACTTTGGGAGTGGGGAAGCTTGTTCAAGAGAGAAAAAACAGGAACCAGTGAGGATCCTGGATTCTGGCCAGATTTCTCTTCCTTCCACTTCCCTCCCTCCCTCCTTCCATCCCTCCTCTCTCCATCCCTCCTTCTATCCCCCCTCTCTCCCTCCCTCCCTTCTTTCCTTCCCTCCTTCAGAGCCCCAGGGCCATTTAGGGTGACACTCAGCCCAGTGTTCCTTGGGTACATCAGTGCTGGGGGCCCCCAGTGGCCGTGTCTGGGGGATGCCACAGTGAAGGGAGCTGACCCAGGACATCTGCGTGCCAGGCAGTTGCTCCAGCCCTGAGCATCCACAGACCAGGAAACATTTCTGATGTTCCTTTCTTGTCTTTCAGCCTCCAGGGTCCCCCAGAGCCGGTAAGAGTCCTGGAGTCACATCTCTCCCCCGCCTGCCCCTTTCCCAGTTCCCACTTCTGGTCCCGGAGTCCCAAGATGGAGTATGGGGTGGGGATCTGGAAAGAGCGGGAAGGAGCGGGACTTAGTGGGCAGGCAAGGGAGGTAGCAGGTGCTGGGCCCAGCGGTCGCTGTAGACGTGGGGTCCAAGATCCCCCCCTTCAGCACAGAGCTGCCCGGGATTTGGTCAAACAGGTCCTTGTGCATTGGGGAGTTTGGGGAACCGATTGCCTTGTGGCAGGAACCTGGGAAAGATGGGGGGTGTCTGGCAGAGCAAGAGGAGAGGGCGGAGGCTTGGGGTTCTCTGCAGAAACCCCTCAGAAATCCCCGTCCCTTCAGGATGCCCAGGAGGAGATCAGCTAAACAAACTTGTCTCTGAGCCCCCATGACCCAGAGCCCACCTACGGGAACTCAGATCCTGGAGCTGGCCCCAGAGCCAGCAGGAGCCACGAAGTGGTCACCGAGTACAGCAGCAACAGGAATCTCAGGGCTGGGCTCTGAGGCCCCCTCTCCAGCCCGCATCCCCAGTGTGATCCCGCCCTGGGGTCCAGGAGTTCGATGGGGGATCGGATTCTCCCCCTCCCATCCTCCTGTCCTCCACTTGGAAGGCTGTTATTCTCCATGGGCGCTGATTGGGTGAGACTGAGATTGACAGCAGTGCACAGTCCTTCTTCCTGGGCGCGTCGCTGAGTAACGGAACCCCCAGACCTCAGTGCGGGGCCAAGCCAGCCTCACGCAAGCAAATGCTTCACCACTGAGTCGCCTCAACCCAAAACCTCTGTGCTTTGGAGGTGGGGATGGACCTGCAGGGTGCGGCCCCAACCTCTGTCTGGCCCCCCAGTACAGGCTGCAGGAGCAGGAGCAAAGGGGCCGGGCCTATCCAGGAGATGACAGAACACCCCACCCCAAACAGCCAGTGTCCGAAACCCCCGAGTCGCCTCACTCCCTGATCTGTGGGCCCAGTTTCCTCTCTCTCCAATTAAAAGGGAGGTCGCTGCTTGGGAAGGGCCGATAGGGTGGGGAAGATGAGAGGGAGGGAGACAGCAAAAGTGGGTGTGAACGTCACTCTGGGGCTCCCTCCAGCATCCAGACCATCCGTAGTCTCTGTCCCTCCTCCTCAGAGGTCACCTTGGGCTGATGGGAACAAAGATGGGACCTGTCCCCAGCTGTTGTCCCGGCTCCCTCACTCCTGTAGGGGCTCAGTGCACCCCAAGCTGTCCCTCCGCCAGACCCCCAGGATCCTTCTGTGAAGGGGACCCTGTCACTCGGAGTCTGGGGTTTCCATATTCCTGAGACTCGTCACATCTCACACACCCATCCATGTCGGAAATGGCCACAGCCATCCTGGGGAGGGCCGGAGCTGGGGCACAGGGACGAGGCACTCGCCGGGCACGTAGTTGAGCCCAGTCCAACCTCAGCAGTTCACATGGCCCTGGGCCCCACCAGGAGTGACCCTTAAGCACAGAACCGAGTCAGCCCCGAGAACTGCAGGATCGAGAGCTGCTAGGAGGGACCCTGGCTCCTGAGGACAACTGGGGAGCTCAACCGACCCACATCTGAGGCCTTCGGGTCTAGGGCTTTCCGTGAGGGGTGGGCGACAGGTGGGGGCGGGGTCTGGCACTGGGGGGCCGGCTCAGGCCACACATCATCGTTCCTGGGTTTCTGCCCCCGAGGAGCCCCAGCCCCCAAGAACGTCTGTTATGAATGCCCCAGGGAGTCGGGACAGGAGCTGGGGCCATCCTGGAGCCTCTGAGCTTCTGCGGATTCAGAGAAGCGGGGCCGAGTGGGAGCCAGAGGGAGAGACGTGAGGGGGTCGGGGCTGTCGGACAGGGCATGGGGCAGCTGTGTCCAGGCTAGAAGGTCTCACGCTCGGGAGACCCCCTGAACATACACAAGCCTGAAGGGAGATGGGTAGGAGGTGAGAAGCAGCTGGTGCTCAGGGAGGAGACAAGGGGGAGGCCAAGAGACAAAGGGAGAGAAGCACCTGGGGGTTTGGGGCAGAATAAGAGAGTGGGGGAGGCGAGGGGGGCGGTGAGAGAGAGAAGGGGACACTGGTGGCGGGAAATGTACAATGATGAAGGGACGGATGCTAGAACACTGTATCACTGAAACTGACCATGTTCAGCTTTGTAATTATGCATCCCACTGTGATCCAATTAATAATAATTTTAAAAAGCCCAGAAACATGTTTTGTAAGGCAAAATTTTTGTGTCAAATCTATATGGAAAACAAGAGGAACTAGGATGCCTAAAAGCGCTTTTGAAAAATAGTAAAGCGGGAATGACTCTGCCTGGCGTTTAGTCTCACTGCAGCTACCTTAGTCACCGGGACCCCTGGGCATTAGAGGCGGGATAGTCATAGAGCTTCCAGAGTAAAGCAGCTCCACCCCTGGATTCTCAGCAGCAGACAAGTCTCGGTCCTTGGTCCTGAAACTAACCCTTCCCTCAGTCCTTCAGGAACTCAACGGAAAAATCAAACCGTGCCTGGAAGATAGACACGAGATCCAGAGCAAAGCTTATCACTGACACGCAGTCCTGCCAGCAAAGCTGGTCCCTCACCCGCGGGCCCCTGGACTCTCGCTAAAGCAGAGAAGCCAGGAAGGAAAAGGTTGCTAGGAGCCTCCAAGGAGCCTCAGTGGCACCAGGTGTAGGTTTCAGTTGTGGAAGGGAAGGACAGCAGGTTTTCTTGGATGGGATCCTTGGGAACAAGTTTCCATGGAAACACCTCTGTGATTCCTGCAGAGGGAAGTGCACACGCCCGAACACACAGACCAGCACACACACAGACCAGCACACACTTGCACACACACCTGCACAATACACACCTGCACACACTACTGCTCACACACACCTGCATCACAGACTTGAGTATACACACCAGCATACACACATCCACCTGCACACACATGCAGACACACACCAGGGACTCTGGCCACAGGCCAGCATGGAAATGGGGGCCCCACCCCCACCGGTGCATCTATCTGTGAGCCTGAGGGTTACACCCGCCCACACACCTCACTCTGCACCACTGACAGGCTGGAGGTGTGAGGAGAGCTTCACTCAGGGCTGGGGTCCTGGCATGAGGACCCTGAGCCACACTCCCCCCTCCACCAACCCTCCTGCTCTGCCTGGAAACTCGGGGAGTAAATCTGGAGACCCCAGACTCCAGGCCCCACCCTTGGGCTGACAGGCTCTCCTCTCTGCTTCCCGGAGACCCCGTCATCCTTAACCCTCATCTTCCTCATTGGGACCCCATTTTGGTCACGTCCAAACCCTGGGGTCTCCTCTCCCGTCAACCCCATTGGAGCACTGCCCTGACCCTGAGTGGGGCCTCATGGGCCTGTGCTTGCTGAAACCCGAACATGACTGTGGCCCTCGCTCAATCCCCAGCCCTAGGAGGCCCCAGTGGATGGTCCTGGAGGGCCTGGGGGAGACGGGCCCCTCCCCAGGTCCAGGCTGCAGGGGGCAGGAACAGGCCTAGGCAAGGCCTGGGCTCAGGAGGGCTCTGGGCTGTGTCTGCAGGTGGGGAATGTCCCACCGGGAGCTGCCTCTCAGCTGGGTCTGGGCACAGGCTGAAGTGGAGCTGGGCCCTGGACAGCCCTCAACAGCACAGCTGAGGGCTGTGTCTAGAATGTTCTGTTGGCCTTGGCCTCTCAGATTCCTTCCCTGGACTCGGCCCTGAGCAGCCTGCTTTGACACAGCTCTGATATCCAGGAGGTTTCAGTCGTGTTCAGCCAGGGGGAGCCCAGGAGACGGGGGAGGAGGAGGAGAGCCTGTGCAGGGGGGTGACTGTCCCCAGTGCAGGTGCCCTGAGGGCAAGGCTCCTGCCACCTCCCTGTCCACGAGAGTCTCTTTATCCCGAGTGATCACAGCCTCGGTTTACCTGCTGACTCAGGCATTGCATGAAGGTTCTGGAAACTCCCAGTCCCTCTCTTCCCCACAGCCCACTGTCTTGGCAGGTGGCCTTTGACTGCAAGTCCCTGAAGGACCCCCAGGGGCGCGGATCCAGCAGAGCCACAGGTCCACGCGGCCTGGCAGGTGGCCACATACTGTGAAGCTGGTGCCACGGTGGCTCAGAAGGAGCCCTGGAGGAACTTTCCCTGTCGGACTGCACCAGCAACGACGTCTTCCCCACACCACTGTCGTCTTCCAGGATGGTCTGCGAGGGAGCAGAGAGGGTGAGGGGTGCGCGGGAGGGGGACCTGGGGCTGGGGAGGGGTTCCAGCTCAGCATGCACAGGCATGTGCACACACGTGGGCACATGCTCCTGGGCACACGCCTGCCAGTGCACACACCTGCCAGCACACACACGTGCACGCACACACCTGCACACACTTGCACACACACCTGCACATACACCTGCGAGCACACCTACATGCATACACACCTGCCACACATATACCTGCACACACACCTGCACACATAAAGACCTTCAGATGCACATCTCCACACACATCTGCACACACAGCTGCACAATACACATCTGCACACTCAGACTTGCACACACACCTATACACAAATACCTGCAGGCAGACACACAACTACACACACATGCACCAGCAACACACACCTGATTATACACAGCAGCATACACACACACACCTGCACGCACACATGTAGACACACACCTCCACTTGCACTCTCTGATGCACACACTCACCTGCACACACAGAATGCACACACCCACTCATGCACACACATCACACAGGTGTGGACACATGTGCATGCATACACTAAACCCTTTGTTTCCTGTCATGGCCATTATATGAGACAAGAGCAGTTTGGAGTACAAGGGATAAGCTCCTTTGGACTGATGAACATGTGAGGTGATTGTGATCTCTCCCTCTTTAGCCACACCCCACAGGTCTAGGCTGTTCTCCTGCATCGGCACTGGGTGCATGTCCTGAGGACTCGCGTTCTTCACACACACACACACACACACACACACACACACACACACACATACGCAAGAACACTCGGCATACTCACAGAGGTACCAAACATAGGATCACAGTCTTGTCCCTAAAGCATGCAACACACTCGCTACACATGTGTGCATGCACTCTCACACATGCCCACATACAACACAGCATAGTACTTTATAGGCACTAACCAGGACACAAACACTCACACAGATACTCGCACTCACATAAACATGCACACAAACACACACACACTCACACTGGCACACACACTCTAACACACACACACAAGCACACACTCACGCACACTTGCACGCAAACACGCGCACACACATACACATATTCATACTCACGCACCGGCACCAGGGCTATAGAGCAGATGGTGCTCAGAGGGTCCATCCAACCCCATCTTTCCCGGTGTGGGCAGAAGCCCATGGGGAACCCTGCCTGGGCAGGATCGTGCCATCAGGGTCCCTTGGGATGAGGACTCCTGTGAGCACGTGGGTCCCTGGATGTGGGTCCCTGGAATAGGGTCCCAAGCTCTGGGAGGGCCTCACCGCCCCAGCCCTGCAGTCATTCTCTGTTCCTGCTCTAACCCCAAAGTGATGGTGTGGGAAGAGGTTACCCAAGCAGCTCAGGTGAGGGCAGACCCCTGTCTTTTAGGACGAGAGCAGAAGGGGATCCTGTGCCCCCAGCCTCGCTTCTCTCTTCCCCTCTCAAACTCATGTGAGTGCCTGCTGGATGTGGGGAATGGACAGGCCTCACGGCAGGCTCTGACAGGGGCCAAATGCAGACATTCTGGCCATATCCTGTGGTCAGTTCTCAGCCCCTCTGTGGTCTCTGCACCAGCCCCCGGGCCTGCGCTCATCCTGCTGAGGCCAGAGGGGCTCACGTCTCTCTGGGGTCTCTATCCCCCAACAGGCACAAAGTTTAGGGGCTCATGCTTGGGACCAAGCAGGAGACAACCCCATTCCAGATGACCAGTAAATCCAACAAGGCCAGGGGATAGTTGTGGGGTGTAGGACAGGCTGGCGACTCTCCAGGAAGGACCCTGACTGGTTTGGAGGGTTCAGAACACAGAATATGGGCTCGCCCTGAAATGGGCCTGTGGGGATTATTACCAGAACGGACACCCACACCCATTCCCAGTGCCCTGGCGGGGAATCCCTTTTCTGGACCCCCTTTCCTGCAGTGGGAGTTTGACACTAGGCCTTTTCCCTACACTCATGAGTAGGTACCTCGGATTTTGCACTGTGACTGCCTGGACTCCAGAACATTGACTCACCCGGGCCAGAGAGATAGTCCAGCAGGTGGGGTGCTTGCCTTGACATAGCGGACCTATAGTCAATCCCTGGTAAACAATATGGTCCCCTGAGCCGCTAGGAGTGATCCCTGGACACAGAGCCTGGAATAAGCACTGCCAGATGTGGCCAAAAGCAAAGATAATACAAAAAAACAAAACCAAGCACGGGCTCCCTAAAACCCGATTGCTGGGTACTATATCAGGGCCCACCGTGGCGGGATCTCCACCCCCACAGGAGGGACAACTGAACAGAAAGTACAGTCTGTGAATCCCCCAGCCACAGGATGAGGCCCGAGGTCAAGGCTCCAGAGTGGCCATTTCTGAAAAGTGGGTCCTGGTCTGGCCTTGCTTCTTCCCCACCACACCCCAGCCACCTGCTCTGACACTTCAGGGGTGGGGAGTGGCTATAGGAGGAAGTGCAAGTAACAGACAGAACAGAAGGAGGGAGGTGAGGGACTCGTGTGCCCCACGGCTGTGCCCACACCCCAGCCCCGGGTGAGAGGATGCTGCTCTTCGCACTCCTGCTCCTCCTCTGTGGCTTCCCAGGTGAGTCGCGCCAGGCCTGGGAGAAGAGGCCCTGCCCGGGGCCCTGCAGGGCTCACCTCAGTTTCCATGGAGTGTCTAGGTCTTGTGGAGGCTGGGCTGGTCTGAGTGCAGTGGACTCAGAAAGGGTGAACTGCGGGGCCTGCACAGAGATCAGCCCGGGACAGAGCTCCTGACCCCAGCAGGTGGCCAGGTGCACAGTGAGCACCCCTGAGTTCAGTCAGGGGGAACAGCGGAGACATCACAGAGACCAACATCCACTCTTCCCTCCTCTTTGTCTCCGGAGATTAGTGGGGTCTCTATAGGAGGGGAAAGGAAACAGGAAGGAAAGCAGGAAAGTGCTGGTCACTCAGGGAGCCAGCACTGGGCACTGGGAGCAGGTGAGGCAGGTGGAAGGGCCGAGGGCTGGGAACGGCTGAGGTGGCTCTGGTAGCTGTGCTAACATGGCGGCCGAGGTGTTTCGTGGGTGTGGCTGCCGGGGCTGCCAAAGACATGGAGGTGGGGTGTCACCCATCCAGGTTAAGAGAAGGCCTGAGACGTCAGCCCCAGGGACCCGTGTGCCTGAGGGTCTGGGTAGGTTAAGACTCTGTGAGGTGACCTTCACCCAGAAGAAGTCTCGGGTTCTCAGGCCCAAGGCTGAGAGCTCTGGGCCTTCTCACAGTCAGGATGGGCGACCCATACACACCTCCCTGTGTTTCCAGAAGTCTCCGCAGCTATGCCTACAATAACCCCTGCCACCAGCATAGCTCAGCTGTCAAAAATTAAACTCCAGATAGACTGACCAGTTCAAAAGTGGATTTTCTGGGCGAGCGGCCACATTCGAGGCCACATGACATCTCCAGACTCTCCAACACTGATACTCCAGCAGATGGAGCACACAGATGGGATGGGAGGGCATGAGAACCAAACAATATTGACTAGAAAAAGCATTAACAACGAAGCTTAACATGTAAGAACGTTTTATGATGCTACAAAATGAGCAGCTCTATTGCCAACCTTGACAACAATGGAAGGGAATGACAGGCTGAGCCCATTTAGGGACAGACCTGGAGTGGGATCTGACCGCTGGTTGCAAGCACTGACAGAGTAGCATCTCAATGCGTAGTGATGATTTTTAAAATCTTAATACTAAAATACATATGAAAATTTAAATTTTTATTAAGAACATTTTTTAAACTATACCACCACTATTTACCAAGGAGTTCCTAATATAGTTGCTTTAGGCAGTCAATGTTCCAACACTAATCTCAACACTAGTATGACCTGCCCTGCACCAGTGTCCCGCAGTTTCCCACCACCCACCACCCCAGCCTGCCCCTTGCAGGCAGTAAACAAATTTACTTCATGTTGTTTATTATAATACAGAGGCAAGAGGAATGAGCAAACCTTAGATGGGTAAGAGTCACTTTGTTTCGATTCTCCCACACACACTAGGGTTAATAAAGCCACCATCCAAGGCTCTGATGTGCTGGTAGTTGCTGGCTGAGCCTCTAGATACTGACCAGGGTCCTCAGATGGGGGCTTCTGGGAAACTGTCCTATCAGCTTCTCTGTGGCCCTACCAGCCAACAGCGCTGTGCAATTCTGAAATACAGGAGCTTCTTTGTGGAGTGATGTGGGGGATGGGCAGCTTGATGAGGTTCAGCTCTGGAGCTGGGTGTGAAGGTGCTGGTGTGGGTGGGGCATCTGTAAATCATGGTGCCCTATTCTGAGGAGCTCCCCAAGTTCTCAATCCAGACCATTCTACTCAAGAAGGTTCGGCAGCACCATGTTCTTTTGAAGACATGGCGCTAGACCAGTTCTCTGCCAGCTAGAGTGGCCCAGAGTGACCCATTCACATCTCTGCTACTGTTGTCATTTCTGGTTAAGTTTCCAGTGGACAGACCCACACAATGCCCAGCTTCCGGCCACTTCAGCACAGTGGAATGATTTGGAACCTCAGGGCTCACATCCTGCAGGGGATCAGAGGCCGTGTGGGAGGGGCCTGTCTCCGTGGGATCCTCACACCCCTGGGTGGTGGACCCAGCGCTGCCCCTCGGCTGACAGGGCGTCTCAGGACCCTGCTGTTTGTAAAGTGTTCTGGAAAGGAAAGAAACCTTTCTTCTGCCCTGAAACTTCAGACGAGTCAGAGAGAGAAAGGGCTTCGAAAATGACGCCTCTGCCCCCATTACGCCCACGCTGACGGACGGACGGGTCGGCATCAAGATGGACAGAAGAAGCCGGGACACCCTGAGTGACAAACACAAAGGATGCCCCTAGGGGGCCAAAGCAGTTCCCGGGAAACCACGACCCTGGGGGAGGCAGATTCCACAGCACACGGGGCAGTAGGCACTGAGCCATGGGGGGCTTCAAGAGTGTCTATGCAGATGGTTTATAACCAACCCAGGAAAGACCACCGTGACCACTGGGAAGAGCCATCAACCCCTGGAGGTGTGGCTTTAGCCACTGAGGTTCCTGTCGCCAGACCAAAAGCAGCATCTGTCACCCACAATCCATCACCCTCCAACCTTCATCTTTCAGAGACAGGGTCCCAGGCCTCGCCAGCCCAGTCCCACGGGGCTGCTAAGGGACAGGCTGAAGCATCCATGTGTAGCAGGTCTGGGCTGCGGGCAGAGGCCGTTATTGCTCAGGATCAAGGTCCTGAGTGTCTGAGGCCGTATGTGGTCCTGAGGGTTTCACAGCTTTGACCAGTGCCATGGGCATTGCAGAAGGTTGGATTGGGGGAAGCAGGTCTCCCTGAGTTTGGAGAGAGAGGGCGAGTCCCCTTGCTTGGCGGTGGCGCTGCCCGTGTTTGGAGGTGACAAGCTCATGAATTTGTCTCCAGGCTCATCTGCTCTCAAGGGACCCCGAGAAGTTTTTGGTCAAGCTGGAAGATCTTTGACTGTGACCTGTGACTACAATAGCTGGTATGAGTGGCACCAGAAATGGTGGTGCAGAAGGGGGATTGGGGGTGAATGTTCGAACCGCATCGAAACCGCTAGAGCAGAGCAGGTGGTGAGGAGAGACCGGGTGACCATCATGGACAACAGGAGTCAGCACAGGTTCACCGTGACCATGGAACAACTAAGAGAAGATGACGCGGGCACGTACTGGTGTGGGATACAGGAAGCTAAACATGATCTGAGGTACCAGATCAGAGTGACCGTCAGACCAGGTTACCATGTCCGTGTCATGAGTCCCCCACGCCCTGCTCTGCCTTCTCCCTGGGTCACTCTCTTGTCCTCATCACTCACTCTGAGGGGCCTGTCCTGGGGCTGAGTTCTGGCCTCACGCCCATGTGAGCACTGGGGTGGGAAGGGGCTTCTCTGCAACGCTATGGGGCTTCCCCAACCTGGGCGCCTCAGCCCTCTCTGGGCTCAGAGCTCTCTGCGCAATTCAGGGCTGGCCGAGCAGCCAGAACTGCCTTTGACCTGGTTTCTCTGTCCAACTCCAACCCCAGCCTCAACCACCACCACCATCTCCACAACGACAACCACAACCACCACAGAAGAGACCACAGATGCCCCAAGAGTGACCAAGGCCCTCTCCAACACCACGTGAGCTGGCCGCATGCTCTGATCTCTGCCGTGTCCCTCTGTGCCCACTGCTGAAACCAAGGCATTGGTGGGGTGGAAGACCCCCTCTGGGCCTCAACGGGAGACTGCGTCTCTGGCCCCGCTCCTGGCTCTGTCCCGCCAACATCCCTCCCCCCCAATGTCTCCTGTCCTGCTCCCTGCTAGGGGGCCTTGCCCCCTCTCCAAGGCCCACCTCTAGCGCAGGGCCCAGAGCCCAAATCCTATACCTGGATCGTTGGCAGCACGAAGTCCCCAGAGGTCTCACAGTAGGTGCCGATGGTCTGAGCTCCTGGGGGAGGACACTTCTCTCAAGGGTGGGAGCACTGAAGTGAGGAGCCTAACACGTGCTGTCTGAGATGCCATGGGCACCCACTATGCCTGTCTTTGCTCCTCACCCCCTCCCCTCCAGTCCTTTTCTCTCACTCCTTCCCTCCATCTATCTTCCTCCTCCTCTCCCATTCTCTTTTTCCTCCTTACCTCTTCTCTCCTTTTTAATCATCTCCTCTGTCATCCCCTCCTCTCCCCTGCCCTCCCCTCCTCCTCCATTCCTCTACTCTTCTCTCCCCTTTGTCCCCTCTTCTTCCCTGTCCTCATGTCCCTCCTCTCCTCTCCCCCACTCTACTCTCCCCTCCACTCCTGTTTGCTCCTGTGCCCTCCACACCCCGCATTTTTCTCTCTCACCTCCCCTCCTCTGCTTTCCTCTCCTTTGCTCTCCCCTCATCTCCTTTCCCCTCTCATCCCTTCCTTTTCTCTCTCCTTTCTATCATCACTGCTGCATCTTCACAATCTGGGGGTAGGGGTGAACCCTTGGGCAGCAGAGGGCTGGAGCTGACCGGAATGCAGTTCTGCTACAGCCAAATGGGGGCTACATACCTGTCTCGGGGGCTCAGGTATGAGGGGTCCATCTTGTTTCCAGGGGCTTCCCTGTCTCCCCGCTCCTCCCCGTCATCTCTGCTGTGTTCCCGCTTCTCCTGCTGGCGGCCGCCCTCCTTGCTTGGAGGAAGATGAAGCTGAAGCGACAGAGGACAGGTGAGAGCGGGGGTGGGGTGTGTGGGTCTGATGGCAGGAGGGACCGCAGCCATCAGACAGCGACTGCCCATGGGTGGGGGCACCGCCCTAAAGGCCAGTGCGGGAGCTAGTGGAGTGGCGGGTGGCCGTCGAGAAGCAGCCCGGCTCTCCCCGCCCCCCTACTTCTGCTCTGGCTTCTGCCTGGTTTTCGGGCAGCCTTGGTGGGCGCCAGCACGTGCCTATGGCACCCTCCTGTCTGCTGCTGGTGGGCAAGGTGATGACACAGAGCTGAGGAGACAAGCACACAAACATGAATAAGTGCACACACGAGCAGACATGCACACACGTGCAAACACATGCACACATGCAAGCACAAAAATATGTACACAGAGAATCACACACCTCGTGCACACCCTTGGGAGCAGGAGCTTTTGTTCCTCCCTGGGGCTCCTCTGCTCATGCTCTCTCACCCTCGGGCAAAGGCAGCTGCTCTGTGCAGGGCCTTTGGCTGCAGGTTGCACCCAGTGTCCACGGCGGCCCCCGCGCCCTTCCAGTGTAGCCTCACGGCCACACCCTGTGACCCACCTCACCCTCTGGTGCCTCATGTCAGGGACCTGTCCCAGGCCAGCAGTCAAATTTAAAGGGTCCCCGCCTGCTTCCTGCCTACTCCCCGAGTCTGCCCCTGACACAAGGTCCAGCCGAGGCCTCTCCTTGCTTGGGTCAGTGACTCGGAAGATGAAACCAGTGTCATCTGCTTCCTTTCCGTCTGAGGCCTGGGGTGGGGTGGTGTCATGAGGGTTGGTGAGGGGCAAGCTCATGGCAAAATGAACAGGAACCAGCAAGGAACTTGGCCTCTGGCCAGACTGCTCTCCTTGCCTCCCTCCTTTCCTCTCTCTCTCCCTCCCTCCCTCCCTCCCTCACTCCCTCCCTCTCTCCCTCTTCTTCCTTCCTTCCTTCCTTCCTTCCTTCCTTCCTTCCTTCCTTCCTTCCTTCCTTCCTTCCTTCCTTCCTTCCTTCCTTCCCTGCTGACAGGGCCCCAGGGCCATTTTGGTGACACTCAGACCAGGACTGTTTGGGTCCATCAGTGCGGGGGGGGGGGGTGGCCCAGGGTCACCGTGGCCGTGTCTGGGGGATGCCACAGTGCAGGGAGCTGACCCGGGCGTCTGCATGCCAGGTGACCACTCCAGTCCTGATCACCCCAACCCGAGACACGTTTCTAATGTTTCTATGTTGTCTTTCAGCCTCCGGGGTCCCACCAGTGCCGGTAAGAGTCCTGGGATCACACCTCCTCCCTGCCTGCCCCTTTCCCAGCACCTGGTCCTCCCTGGAGCCCCAAGATGGAGCACATGGGACAGGCCAGGAAAGGGTGGGAAGGAGTGGGACTGGGTGGGCAGCCGAGGGAAGTAGCAGGTGCTGGGGCCAGCGGCCGCCATGTACATGGGGCCTGAGACCCCCTCACACTTCATCACTGAACCTACCACTCTGTCAAATGGGCCCTTGTACATAGGGGACTTGGGGACCTGACAGCCTTGCGGCGGGGACCTGGGAGAGACAGGGGGGCCTAGCAGAGCAAGGGGAGGGGACGGAGGCTTGGGGTGCTCTGCAGAAGCCCCTCAGTACTGCCTGCCCCTCCAGGATGCCCAGGAGGAAGTCAGCTATGCGCAAATGTCTCTGCGCCCCCGTGACCCGGAGCCCACCTACACCAACATGGACCCCGGTGCAGACCCCACAGGTGGCCACCAAGTACAGCAGCATCAGGAAGCCCAGGACTGGGCTCTGTGACCCCCTCTCCAGCCTGCGTCCCCAGTGTGACCCCACCCTGGGGTCTGGGTGTTAGATGGGGATGGTTCTCCCCCTCCCCTCCTCTCGCCCACCACTTGGGAAGATGTTCTGGTCCCCAGGCGCTGATTGGGTGAGACTGAGATTGACAGCGCTGCATGATCCTTCTCCTTCTTCCTGGGCGCATCGCTAAGTAACAGCCCCCCCCATCCCCGACCTCAGTACGAGGTCAACCCAGCCTCACGCAAGCACATGCCCAACCACTGAACCTCCCAGCCCCGAGAACACTGTGCTTTGGAGACGGGATGGGCCTGCAGGGTGGGTCCCCAACCTCTGCCTGGCCTCCCAGGGCAGGATGCAGAAGTGGGAGCAGAAGGGGCCAGACCTATCCTGGAAACAACAGGACACCCCACCAGTAACATGGCCAGTAGCCGAACCCCCCTGAGTCGCCTCACTTCCTGCTGCATCCGCCCTGCTTCCTTGCTCTCCAGTTAGGAAGGGGAAGTCTCTATTGGGAGGGCTCACAGGGCAGGGGAGATGAGAGGGAGCCGGTGAGGGTGGGTGTGAACTTCCCTCTGGGGCTCCCACCCCCATCCAGGCTGCCCCTGAGCCTCTGTCCCTGCCTCCTCAGAGGTCACCGGGGGCTGATGGGAACAGAGACAAGGCCTGTCCCCAGCTGCTGCCCCCGGCTCCCTCACTCCTGCAGGGACTCAGCCCCTCCCCCAGCTGCCCCTGCACCAGTCTGCACTTCCTGCCCAGGTCCCCAGGATGCTTCTGTGAGGGGGACCTCGCCACTCCACGTCTGGGGTCCCCAGATCCCCTAGACTCTACACTCCCCAGACACACATCCATGCAATCACAGAGACCCTGGGGAGGGCTGCAGAGGGGGCACAGGAACGAGGCAGTGCTCGCTGGGCATGTGGCCAAGCCCAGTCCGGCCCCAGCACTGCACAGGGGCCCCGGGACCCACCAGGAGTGTCCGCTGAGCACAGAGCAGGAGTCATCCCCGAACACTACAGGACCAAGTGCTGCCAGGAGGGACCCCGGCTCCTGAGGGCTACTGGGGAGACCCAACCAACCCATACCTGGGGCCTCTGGACCTGGGGCTTCCTGCAGGGGGCAGCAGGTAGGGTCGTGGGTCCAGTGCTGGGGGGCGGCTCAGCCCCACTCATCGGCCCCAGGTTTCCGCCGCTGAGGAGCCAGGGCCCCAAAGAGCGTCTGTCACGAACGCCCCAGGGAGTTGGGACAGGAGCTGGGGGCGTCCTGGAACCTCTGAGCTTCTGCAGAGTCAGAGAAATGGGGACAAGTGGGAGCCAGAGGGAGGGACGTGAGGGGGTCGGGGCTGATGGACAGGAGAGGGCATGGGGCAGCTGTGTCCAGGCTAGAAAATCTCATGCTTGGGAAAGCCCCTGAACAGACACAGGCCTGAAGGGAGATTGTTAGGAAATGAGAAGCAGCTGGTGCTCAGGGAGGAGACATAGGAGAAGGTCAAGGAGACTAAGGGAGAGAAGCGCCTGGGGGCTGGGGGCGGGGATGGGAGAGTGGGGGCTGCAGGGGGATGAGAGAGAGAAGAGGACACTGGTGGCAGGAAATGTAAGCTGATGGAGGGGTGAATGTTGGAACACTGTATCACTGAAACCTGACCATGATCAGCTTTGTAACTCTGTTTAATTGAATCCTACTGTGATTCAATTAAAAACAAAAGCCAGAAATATGTTTTGTAAGACAACACTTGCTGTCAAATTTGCATAGAAAATAAGAGGAACAAGGATTCCTAAAGGCGCTTTTGGAAAGTAGTAAAGCGGGAATGACTCTGCCTGACATTGAATCATACTGGAGATACATTAGTCCCCCTGTACCTTGGGCATTAGAGGTGGATAGAACTTCCAGGGTAAAGCAGCTAAATCCCTTGAGTCTCAGCTGCAGACATCTCTGTCCTTGGTCCTGAAACTAACCCTTTCCTCGGCCCTTCAGAAACTAACAGAAAAATCAAACCAAAGTCTGAAATGTATCTAAGAGATCCAGAGCAATGTTTATCACTAGCACGCAGCCCTGCTGGCAAAGCTGGTCCCTGCTCCGCGTGGCCATGAGCTATCCCTAAAGCAGAGAAGCCAGGAAGGAAAAGGCCGCTAGGAGGCGCCAAAGAGCCTCAGTGACCACAGGGTGTAGGTTCCAGTTGTTGATGGGAAGGAGAGCAGGTCTTCCAGGATGGGTCACCTGGGGAGAAGTTTCCATGGAGACACCTCTGTGGTTTCCGAAGAGGCAAGTGCACACACCTGCACACACACACCTGCACACACACATCTTAATCACACACCTGAGTATATACACTATCATACAGACATACAACTGCATACACACATGCAGAAACACACCTGCACTTGTACGCCCTGATACACACAGTCACCTGCATACGCAATGCACACACTTACTCATGCGCACACATCACACAGGTGCAAACACATGTTCGTGCGTACACCAAACTCTTTGTTTCCTGTCACCGTCATTATATGACAGAGGAGCAGGGTCGGGCGCGACACGGTGGGATAAGCTCCCTTGGACTGAACTGAACATGTGAAGTGACTGTAAGCTCCCCCGCTTAGGCTACACCCCCATGCTAGGCAGTTATCCCTGTTGGCAGTGGGGGCATATCCTGAGCAGTTGCATTCTACACACACACACACACACACACACGCGCGCGCATGCACTAGCACAAGTGCACACACAAAACTGCACTCACACAATTAAGCACAGGCTGACAGCCCTGCACCTAAGACATGCAACACACTCCCTACACCTGTGTGCACACACTCCCATACATGGCCACATAAAACACATAACACAGGACTTCACAGGCACACACTAGTACACCCACAAGCACACACACTCATGCACAACACAGGCACACAGGCACACACTCACATACTGGTGGTCAGAGGATCCATCCAACCCCATCATTCTCAGATGTGGACAGAAGCCCCAGGGGACCCCAGTCTGGACAGGATCCTGTCAAGTCAGCATCCCAGGGACAGGATTCCTGGGAGTACGCGGGTCCCTGGAGTCAGCCCGCAGCTCTGGGAGAGTCTCGCCGCCCCCCGCCCTGCAGACATTCTCCAATCCTGTTCCGACTCCAGGGGAACGGGGCGGGAAGGGGGAATCTGAGCAGCTCAGGAGAGGTCAGACTCCCGTCTGCTGGGACAAGAGCAGAAGGGGACCCTGCGCCCACAGCATCACTTCTCTCTTCCCCAGCCCCCACACCAGCCGCACGTGAGAGGCCGCTTGCCCTGGTGGCTGGATATGCCTCATGGAGGCTCTGACATGAGTCAAGTGCAGACACGCTGGCCACATCCTGTGGGTGGCCCACAGACTCTCTGCGGGTCTTTGCACCTGCCACAAGCCTGCGCTCGTCCTGCTGAGGCCGGAGGAGCTCACGTCTCTCCTGGGTCTCTGTCCCTAAGTGGGGTACGTGATCTGGGGCTCATGCTTGGGACCTAATACAAGGAAGTCCTGCTACTGTCGAACCACTGTGCCCAACCGGGAGGGGGTGCAGTTATGGGGCATAGATGGGCCGCTGCGTCAACTCGAAGAACTCTGACTAGTTTTGGGGGATTCAGAACACAGAGCAGGGGCTCACCCTGAATTTGGCCCATTGAGCTTATTCCTGGCACAGACACCCCCACCCATGGTCAGTGCCCAACTGGGATTCCCTTCCCTGGACCCCCTTTTCCTGTACTGAGCGTTTGACCCCCAGACCCTTTCTTCCACTCATGGGCAGATACCCCAGCTTTTGCATTGTGACTGTCTGGACCCGAAACATGGGCTCCCTTGGAACCCGGGTGTCAGGCACTGTGTCAGGGCCCACCATGGCGGGATCCCCGGTCCCCCAGCAGAAACAAATGGACAGAAAGGGGGGTCTGCAAATCCCCCAGCACAGGATGAGCCCCGAGTTCTCATTCCAGGAGTCCTCAAGGCTCCATAGGGGCCATTTCTGAAAAGTGTGTCCTGGTCTTGCCTTGCTCCTTCCCCACCCCTGCCATAGCCACCTGCTCTGACACTTCAATGACGGGGAGTGGCTATAGGAGGAAGCACAAGCGAGAGTGCGAACGAGAGAGAGAGAGAGAGAGAGAGAGAGAGAGAGAGAGAGAGGAAGGAGGGAAGATGAGAGGCTCTGTGTGTGCCATGGGCTGTACCCACACCCTGGCCCTGAGTGAGAGGATCCAGCTGCTTGTGCTCCTGCATCTCCTCTGTGGCCTCTCAGGTGAGTCGGGCCTGGCCTGGGAGAAGGGGACCTTCCCGGGGTCCTACTGGCCCACCCTCCTTTCCGTGGAGTGTCTAGGTCTTGCCTTGAGGGGGGACGGTCAGAGTGCAGTGGACCCAGAAGGGGTGAGCTGTGAGAGCTGTACAGGGATCCACCTGGGGCAGAGCTCCTGATCCCCAGCGGGTGGCAGGTGAACAGTAAACACCCCAGGGTCGTGTCAGGTGGAGCAGCGGAGAGAGTGCAGAGACCAAAGTCCACTCCTCTAGCCTCTCTGTGCCTGGAGAGTGGTGGGTGCCCTGGAAGAAGGGGACAGGGTGCAGGAAGGAGAGCGGGGAAAGAGCTAGTCACTCAGGGAGCCTGCACTGAGCACCAGAAGCAGGTGGGACTGGCGGAAGGGCCGAGGGCTGGGAACGGCTGAGGTGGTTCTGGTGGCTGCGCTAACATGGTGGCTGAAGGGGCTTGTGGGGGTGTCTGCCGGGGCTTCCGGAAGAACATGGGAGTGGGAGTTGCCCATCCAAGTTCAGAGAAGGCTTGAGCTGTCAGCACCAGGGACCCTTGTGACTGAGGGTTTGGGCAGGTTAAGACTCTGTGAGGTGACCTTTACCCGGAAGAATTCTCGGGTTCTCAGGCCCCCAAGGCTGAGAACTCTGGGCCTTCTCACAGTCGGGATGGGCAACCCCTACACACCTCCCTGTACTTCCAGAAGTCTCGGCATCTATGCCCAGAACCAACCACGCTGCCACTTAGCTCACAGTCAAAAACTTAACTCCAGCTGGACTGGCCAGTTAAAAACTGGATTTTCTGGGTGAGCAGCCACATTCGAGGCCACATAACATCTCCAGACTCTCCACCACTGACACTCCAGCAGGAACACACAGGTGGAATGGGCATGAGAACCAACCAAACTTGACTAGCAAAAGCATTAACACAGGAGCTTAATTTGTAAAAAACATTTTATGATGCTGCAAAATGAGCAGCTCTAATGCCAACCTTGACATCGACAATGGAAGGGAATGGCAGGCTGAGCTCACTCGGATAGATCTGGAGCAGGGTCTGACAGCTGGGTGCAAGCACTGACAGAGTGGGCCCTCGAATGCGTAGTGACCCATTCAGTTTTTAAATTTTAAAGTAAGATGTATGTAAAATTTGAATTATTATTAAGAACATTTTTACTATACCACCATGATTTACCAAGAAGTACTGAATACATTTGTCTCGGGCATTCAATATTCCAACACCAATCCCACCACCAATGTGACCTGCCCTCCCCCAGTGTTCTCCAGTTTCCCACCCACCAGCCCAGTCTGCCCCTTGTGGGCATGAGGTAATTTACTTCATATTGTTTATGTGACACAAAAGCAAGAGGAATGAGCAGACCTTAGATGAGGAGGAATCACTTTGTGGCAATTGTCCCCTCACACTGGGGTTAGTAAAGCCACCATCCGAGGCTGTGCAGGGCTGGTTGCTTCTGTCTGAGCCTCTAGTTACTGATCAGTCCCCTGACTTGGGGGCTTCTGGGCAACTGTCCCATCTGCCTTGCAGTGACCCTGCAGGCCAACAGCGCTGTAGAAATCTAAGGTCCGGGAGTTTCAGTGTGGAGCAATTTGGGGGCTGGGAAGCTTGATGAGGGTCAGATCTGCAACTGGGTGGGAGAGGGTCAGGGAGGGCAGGGCTGCTGGGACTTCAGGCAGAAAGGGGAATCTTCACGCCCCCATTACGGGACCCACAAGTTCTCAGCCCAGACCAGTCTACCCAATGACTAGATGGCATCTTGTAATTTTGGAGACTTTGAGCTGGGCCAGTTCTCTGCCGGCAGTGTGGCCCGCAGTGACCCACTCACATCTCTGCTACTCTTGTCATTTCTATTTAAGTTTCAGTGGTTAGACGCACACAATGCCCAGCTTCCAGCCACTCCAGCACAATGCAATGACTTGGAACCGCAAGGCCCACATCCTGCAAAGGAACAGAGGCTGTGTGGGAGGGGCCTCTCTGCGTGGGGTCCTAACGCACCCCCAGTGGTGGCTCCAGCTTTGCCCCACAGCCGACAGGGGTCTCAGGACCCCACTGTCTGCAGAGTGTTCCACAAAGGAAAGAAGCCTTTCCGCGTCTTGAATCTCCAGACTAATCAGAGAGAGAAAGGGCTACGGAGGAGATGCCTCTGTACCCATAAGGCACGCGCTGACAGAGAGATGGGTCAGCGTCAAGATGGACAAAGGGAGCTGGGACACCCTGAGTGACACACACAGAGGATTCCCCTGGGGGCAAAGCAGATTTTTGGAAACCACGGCCCTGGGGAAGGCGGATTCCACAGCACATGGGTCAGTGAGCACCAAGCATTGGGGGCTTCAAGAATGTCTGTTTAGATGTTTTATTACCAACCCAGGAAAAACCACCAAGACCACTGGGATGATCTGCCATCCCCAGGGCGATGTGGCTGCAGCTACTGGGGCTCCTATTATTGGGACAAAGCATCATCTGTCGCCCACCATCCGTCACCCATCATCCTTCATCCTTCAGAGAAAGGGGCCCAGGCCTCGCCAGTCCAGTCCCACAGAGCTGCTAAGGGACAGGCTGGTGCATCCGTGTGCAGCGGGTCTGGGCCAGCAGGTCGGGGCTGTCACTGCTCAGGGTCACGGTCTTGGTTCTCTGAGTCCCATTTCTGATCCCGGAGTCCTGGAGCTTTTCCCAGTGCCATGGGGAAATATGAAGGGGGGATTGGGGATGGTGGGTTTCCCTGGGCAGAGAAGCAAGGGGCGAGTTCCCGTGCCCTGTGTTGATGCTGCAAGTGGTGGGAGGTGACAGGCTCGTGCATTTGTCTCCAGGCTCAGCAGCTCTCAGGGAACCCAGAAAAGTTGTCGGTCAAGCTGGAGGCTCCTTGACTGTGACCTGTGACTATGACGCCTGGTATAAGTGGTGACGGAAGTGGAGGTGCAGATACGTGGCCCCAGGGGGCTGTCGGAAACGTCTAGAAACCACTGGAGCAGAGCAGGTGGTGAGGAGTGACCAGGTAATCATCAGGGATGATCAGCGTCAGCACAGGTTCACCGTGACCATGGAGCGGCTCAGGGAAGATGACGCGGGCATGTACCGGTGCGGGATTGAGACAGCTAAACTTGATCTGGGGCTCCAGGTCAGAGTGACCATCAAGCCAGGTAGCGACCCTGTCCGTGCCACCAGTCCCCCAGGCCCTGCTCTGGCTTCTCCCCGGGTCTCTCTCTGATCTCATCAGTCACTCTGAGGGGACAATCCTGGGGCTGAGTCCTGGCCTACAGCCATGTGGGCACTGGATTGGGGAGGGGCTTCTCTGCGATGTTCCTGGGTTCCCCCCACCCCGGGAGCCCCTGCCTTTTCTGGGCTCAGCGCTCTCTGCCCAGCTTGGAGCTGGCCGGGCAGCAGGAGCCACCTGTGACCTGGTCTCTCTGTCCAACTCCAACCCCAGCCCCAACCACCACCACTGTGTCCACCACACCACCACAACCACCAAAGCACCCAGGACAGTGGCCACCACAGAAGAGACCACAGACGCCCTGAGGGTGACCAGGGCCCTCACCAACACCACGTGAGCCAGCCGCATGCTCTGCTCTCTGCCGTGTCCCTTGGGCCCACTGCTCCATGGGAGACCCCCGGACTTTTTTCTGAACCCTCAGGTTCCTCAAGGGGCCCACTTCCCCCTAAGTCCCAGTGACCCCGAATGAAACCAAGGAGTGGGTGTGGTGGGAGGCACCCTCTGAGCCCCACGGGGGACCACGTCTCCGGCTGCGCTCCCAGTTGTCCCTCCCAACATCCTCACCCATGTCTCCTCTCCTGCCCCCTGCCCATATTCTCTCCAAGGCCTCCATCTGGCGCAAGGCACGGAGCCCAGGACTCTCCACCTGGACCTGTTGGCAGCACTGAGTCCCTGGAAGTCCCCCAGTAGGTGCTGATGGTCTGAGCTGCTGGGGAAGAACACTTCTCTCAAGGGTGGGAGCACTGCAGGGAGGAGCCTGATACATGCTGTCTGAGCTGCCATGGGCACCCACCATGCCTGTCTTTGCTCTTTTCCCCTTCCCTCCCCTCCAGTACTGTTCTCTTCTCTTCTCCTTCTCCTCCTCCTCACCTCTCCTCTCCTTTCCAATCCTCCCCTCTGCCATCCTCTCCACTCCCCTGCATTCCTCCCCTCTCCCCTCCTCTCCCCTGCCCTTTTTTCCCCTCACCAGCTCTTAGCACCTCTGCCTTCCCTCCTCTTTTCCCTCCACTCCTTTTCTCTCCTCTTCTCTTCCATCATCTCTTTCCCATCTCCTCCCTTCTTTCTCCCTCTCCCCCTCTTCTCCCTTGCCTGCTATGTCTTCACCATCTTTGGGGGAGGGGTGGCTCAGAGGCCTGGGGGTGATGACACGTAGGTCTGCTGCAGCCAGGCAGGGGCTATGGCCCTGCCCCAAGGGCTCAGGAGCAAGGGATCTGTCTTGTTTCCAGGGGCTTCCCTGTCCCCCCGCTCCTCCCTGTCATCTCTGCTGTGTTCCTGCTTCTCCTGCTGGCGGCCGCCCTCCTTGCTTGGAGGAAGCTGAAGCGACAGAGAACAGGTGAGAGCGGGGGTGGGTGTGTGGGTCTGATGGCATCAGGCGCCGCAGCCAACTGACAGCAATTTCCCAGAGCTGGGGGCACCTCCCTAAAGACCAGTGCGGGAGGTAGCAGAGCCATGGGTGGCCCTGGAGACAGATCCTGTCCTTCCCCCCCACTTCCACTCTGGTTTCTGCCTGGTTCTCGGGCTGCCTTGGCAGGTGCCAGCACGTGCCCACAGCACCTTCCTGTCAGTTGCTGGTGGGCAAGGAGGTACCAGGATGACACGGAGCTCAGGACAGAGCAAACACACGAGTGAGTGCACACACATGCACACACAAAATTCGCACCCCCACACATATGCACACACGTATGTACACACATAAACACACATACATGTGTAATCACAAAAAAGGAACACAGGGCAGCGGCGTTCTATCTCTCCCGCCACCTGCGTTCGGTAGTCTCAAGCCGCTTCCCCCACCCCAGGAAGTTGATGGCGATGTTAAGGCACGCGAAGGAAGGACCAAGGGCCAGGATGGTTGGTCTCAATTGCAGTTTATTCCATTACCATCTCCATTCTCCTCCTGCTTCTTCCTCGCCATGCCACTTTATTCTCCTTGCTCTGGATCTGGATCTCGATCTGGCTTCTCCAGATCTGGCACTGGAATCTCCAGCCCACTCTTTCAGCCTAGTTCAATCCCCCAGCATTAGCCTTAGCCACAGCCATGCTCAAGACCCTCTCCCACGTTCAGATGAGCCTCACGCATGAAGTTACCAGCAGAGGAACCCAGGTGTGTGGGACCCTGGGCTGAGACCTCCAAGCCTGCTCGAATCTGGACTGGGCCTCCTCTGCCAAGATTTCCCATTTTCCAGTACCTAGGCAGTCACACCCAGGGACTGCCCCCTGGCACCCTGGAATCCCATCAACAGCCAACATCCAGAGACTTAAAGTAAGCTCCCAGAGATCTTATAGCCTAGTTTTCCCTCTCGGAGAACCCTGCAAGCTACCTAGAGTTTCCTGCCCGCATGGGAGAGCCTGGCAAGCTCCCCGTGGCATATTCATATGCCAAAACCAGTAACAATGCTGGATCTCATTCCCCTGACCCTGAAAGAGCCTGCAATGTGGCATCATTGGAAAGAATGAAAATGGATATGCTTCTAAAATCTCAGGGCTAGGACGAATGGAGACATTATTGAGACTACTCGAGAAATTCGACGATCAATGGGATGATGATGATGATGATGATGATGATGATGATGATGATGATGATGATGACGGTGGTGATGATTAGGGGGAAAAGGTGATTGGGAAAGAGAGCATAGAGAAGTGGTTAAAGCTAAACAAAGGAATGGGAGTGACTTGGGAGCACCTTGATGGGTGTGACCCGATAATCCTAAACTCCTTGTGGCAAGGGCAAAATAGCAAACCAATGTTAGGTCTCAAATACTTAGAGCTATATTCCAACACATACACACAAGCACATGCACGTACACATGCACACAATTGTGTGTGCACATATGCAAACACATGCACACAAATGCGCACACACACATGCACACACCTCACTTGCTGAAGCAGGAGCTGTGGCTCCATCCCTGGGGATCCTCTGCCTGTGCTCTCACCCTTGGACCGGTGAAGCTGCTCTGTGGAGGCACCTTGGCTCCAGGCCTCACCCAATGTCCAGCCCAACCTCCATGTCCTTCCTGTGTGATCTCACACCCACACCCCACGAGCCACCTCACTCTCTGGGGCCTAGTGTCAGGAGCCTTACCTGCACTTGGAGGCTGAGTTGGACGGTCCCCATCTGCTTCCGGCCTTCTCCCCGAGTCTACCCCTGACCCAAGGTCCAGCCGAGGCCTCTCCGCGTTCAGGTCAGTGACTTGGAAGATGAAACCAAGGGTCATCTGCTTCATGTCTCTCTGAAGCTGGGGGCACCTTGGGAGTGGGGGAGATTTATCAGGAGAGAAAAAAGAGGAATCACCGAGGATCCTGGATTCTGGCCAGATTTCTCTTTCTCCCACCCTCCCTCCCTCCTTCCCTCCCTCCCTTCCCCCTCCTTCCTTCCCTCCCTCCCTGCCTTCCTTCCTTCCCTACTTTCGCACCTCAGGGCCATTTCCGATGACACTCAGCCCAGGGCTGTTTGGGTCCATCAGTGCTGGGGGCCCCAGGGGCTGTGTCTGGGGGATGCCACAGTGAAGGGCGCTGACCCAGGACATCTGCGCGCCAGGCGGTTGCTCCAGCCCTGAGCATCCGCTTGAGCATTTCTGATCTTCCTTTCTTGTCTTTCAGCCTCCAGGGTCCCCCCAGAGCCGGTAAGAGTCCTGGGGTCACACCTCTCCCAGGCCTGGCCCTTTCCCAGATCCCACTTCTGGTCCCGAAGCCCCAAAATGGAGTATGGGGTGGGGATCTGGAAAGGGCGGGAAAGAGCAGGAGTGGGTGGTCCGAGATTCCCCCCCTTCACTTCAGCACAGAGCTGCCCGGAACTCAGTCAAACCGGTCCTTGTGCATTGGGGAGTTTGGGGAACCGACAGTTTTGAGGCAGGAACCTGGGAGAGATGGGGGGCTGTCTGGCAGAGAAAGGGGAGGGGGAGGAGGCTTGGGGTGCTCTGTAGAATCCCCTCAGCACTCCCGGTCCCTTCAGGATTCCCAGAAGGAGGTCTGCTACTTGTCTCTGCGCCCCCATGACCCGGAGCCCACCTACGCTAATGCAGACCCTGGCGCTGGCCCCAGAGCCAGCAGGAGCCATGAAGTGGCCACCGAGTACAACAGCAACAGGAAGTACAGGACTGGGCTCTGAGACCCCCCTCTCCAGCCCGCATCACCAGTGTGATCCCGCCCTGGCCTCCAGGAGTTCGAAGGGGGTCGGGTTCTCCCCCTCCCATCCTCCCGTCCTCCACTTGGAGGGCTGTTCTGCTCCATGGGCGCTGATTGGGTGAGACTGAGATTGACCCGATAATCCTAAACTCCTTGTGGCAAGGGCAAAATGACAGCAGCGCACAGTCCTTCCTGGGCGCGTCGCAGTGTAATGGAACCCCCAGACCTCAGTGCGGGGCCAAGCCAGCCTCACGCAATCAAATGCTTCAATACTGAGTTGCCTCACCTGAGTCCTCTGTGCTTTGCAGGTGGGGATGAACCTGTAGAGTGCGGCAAAACCTGTGCCTGGCCCCCCAGGACCGGCTACAGGAACAGGAGCAGAAGGGGCCGGGCCTATCCTGGAGATGACAGAACACCCCACCCGAAACACAGCCAGTGTCCGATCCCCCGAGTCGCCTCACTCCCTGATCTGTGGGCCCCGTTTCCTCTCTGTCCAATTAAAAGGGAGGTCTCTGTTGGGAAGGGCCAATAGGGCGGGGGAGATGAGGGGAGCCAGCAAGAATGGGTGTGAACGTCCTTCTGGGGCTCCCTCCCACATCCAGACCACCCCTAGTCTCTGTCCCTCCTCCTCAGAGGTCACCTTGGGATGATGGGAACAGAGATGGAACCCGTTGCCAGCCGTTGCCCCCAGGTCCCTCACTCCTGCTAGGGCTCAGCCCCACCCCCGCTTCCCCTCCGCCAGACCCCCATGATCCTTCTGTGAAGGGGACCCTGTCACTCAGAATCTGGGGGCACCAGATTCCTGAGACTCGTCACACCACAGACACCCATCCATGTCGGAAATGGCCACAGCCATCCCGGGGAGGGCCGGACCTGGGGCACAGGGACGAGGCACTCGCCAGGCACGTAGTTGACCCCAGTCCAACCTCAGCAGTTCACATGGCCCTGGGCCCCACCAGGAGTGACCCCTAAGCACAGAACTAAGAGACAGTCCCGAGCACTACAGGACCGAGTGCTGCTAGGAGGGACCCTTGCTCCTGAGAACAACTGGGGAGCCCCGACCGACCCGCATCTGGGGCCTTCGGACCTAGGGCTTTCCGTGAGGGGTGGGCGACAGGTGGGTGAGGGGTCTAGCACTGGGGTCCGGCTTAGGGCACACATCATCAGCCCTGGGTTTCTGCCCCCAAGGAGCCCCAGCCCCCAAGAACGTCTGTTATGAATGCCCCAAGGAGTCGGGACAGGAGCTGGGGCCATCCTGGAGCCTCTGAGCTTCTGCGGATTCAGAGAAGCGGGGCCGAGTGGGAGCCAGAGGGAGAGACGTGACGGGGTCGGGGCTGTCGGACAGGGCATGGGGCAGCTGTGTCCAGGCTAGAAGGTCTCATGCTCTGGAGACCCTCTGAACAGACACAGGCCTGAAGGGAGATGGGTAGGAGGTGAGAAGCAGCTGGTGCTCAGGGAGGAGACTCGGGGGAGTGCAAGAAACAAAGGGAGAGAAGCACCTGGGGGTTTGGGGCAGAATCAGAGAGTGGGGGCGGCGAGGGGGGCGGTGAGAGAGAGAAGGGGACACTGGTGGCGGAAAATGTACAATGATGAAGGAACGGGTGCTAGAACACTGTATCACTGAAACTGGCCATGTTCAGCTTTGTAATTATGCATCACACTGTGATTCAATTAATAATAATTTTAAAAAGCCCAGAAACATGTTTTGTAAGGCAAAATCTTTGTGTCAAATCTATACGGAGAACAAGAGGAACTAGGATGCCTAAAAGCGCTTTTGAAAAATAGTAAAGCGGGAATGACTCTCCCTGACGTTGAGTCTCACTGCAGCTACGTTAGTCACCGGACCCCTGGGCATTAGAGTCCAGATAGTCATAGAACTTCCAGAGTAAAGCAGCTCCATCCCTGGATTCTCAGCAGCAGACAAGTCGCTGTCCTTGGTCCTGAAACTAACCCTTCCCTCAGGTCCTTCAGGAACTCAACGGAAAAATCAAACCGTGCCTGGAAGATAGACACGAGATCCAGAGCAAAGCTTATCACTGGCACGCAGCCCTGCCAGCAAGGCTGGTCCCTCACCCGCGGGCCCCTGGACTCTCGCTAAAGCAGAGAAGCCAGGAAGGAAAAGGTCGCTAGGAGCCTCCAAGGAGCCTCAGTGGCACCAGATGTAGGTTCCAGTTGTAGGGGAGGAGAGCAGGTCTTCTGGGATGGGATCCCTGGCGAGAAGTTTCCATGGAGACACCTCTGTGATTCCTGCAGAGGCAAGTGGAAAAGCCCGTACACACAGACCAGCACACACACAGACCAGCACACACTTGCACATACACCTGCACAATACACACCTGCACACACTACTGCTCACACACACCTGCATCACAGACTTGAGTATACACACCAGCATACACACATCCACCTGCACACACATGCAGATACACACCAGGGACTCTGGCTACAGGCCAGCATTGAAATGGGGGCCCCACCCCCACCGGTGCATCTGTGAGCCTGAGGGTTACACCCGCCCACACACCTCACTCTGCACTACTGACAGGCTGGAGGTGTGGGTAGAGCTTCACTCATGGCTGGGGGTCCTGGGCTGAGGATCCTGAGCCAAACTGCCCCCTACACCACCCCTCCTGCTCTGCCTGGGGATTCAGGGAGTAGATCTGGAGACCCCAGACTCCAGGCCCCACCTTGCGCTTGTAGGCTCTCCTACCTGCTTCCCGGAGACCCCGTCATCCTGAACCATCATCTTCTTCATTGGGACCCCATTTGGGGCACGTCCAAACCCTGGGGTGTCCTCGCCCATCTCCCCCATTGGGGCACTTCCCTGACCCCAAGTGGGGCCTCATGGGTCTGTGCTTGCTGAAACCCGAACATGACGGTGGCCCTCGCTCAACCCCCAGCCCTAGGAGGCCCCAGTGGATGGGCCTGGAGGGCCTGGGGGAAATGGGCCCCTCCCCAGGTACAAATTGCAGGGGGCGGGAACAGGCCTGGGCAAGGCTTGGGCTGAGGAGGGCTCTGGGCTGTGTCTGCAGGTGGGGAATGTCCCACCGGGAGCTGCCTCTCAGCTGGGTCTGGGCACAGGCTGAAGTGGAGCTGGGCCCTGAGCAGCCCTCAACAGCACAGCTGAGGGCTGTGTCTAGAATGTTCTGTTGGCCTTGGTCTCTCAGATTCCTCCCCTGGACACAGCCCTTGAGCAGCCTGCTTTGACACAGCTCTGATATCCAGGAGGTTTCAGTCCTGTTCAGCCAGGGGGAGCCCAGGAGACGGGGGAGGAGGAGGAGAGCCTGTGCAGGGGGGTGACTGTCTCCAATGCGAGTGCCCTGAGGGCAAGGCTCCTGCCACCTCCCTGCCCACGAGAGCATCTTTATCCCAAGTGATCACAGCCTCGGTTTACCTGCTGACTCAGGCCTTGCATGAAGGTTCTGGAAACTCCCAGTCCCTCTCTTCCTCGCAGCCACTGTCCTGGCAGGTGGCCTTTGACTGCAAGTCCCTGAAGGACCCCCAGGGGCACAGATCCAGCAGAGCCACGGGTCCACGCGGCCTGGCAGGTGGCCACATACTGTGAAGCTGGTGCCCACGGTGGCTGAGAAGGAGCCCTGGAGGAACTTGCCCTGTCGAACTGCACCAGCAACGATGTATTCCCCACACCACTGTCATCTACCAGGATGGTCTGCGAGGGAGCAGAGTGGGTAAGGAGTGCGCGGGAGGGGGACCTGGGGCTGGGGAGGGGTTCCAGCTTAGTATGCATATGCATGTGCACACATGTGGGCTCATGCTCCTTAGCACACACCTGCCAGCACACACACGTGCACGCACACACCTGCACACACTTGCACACACACCTGCACATACACCTGCGAGCACACCTACATGCATACACACCTGCCACACATATACCTGCACACACACCTGCACACATAAAGACCTTCAGATGCACACCTCCACACACATCTGCACACACAGCTGCACAATACACAACTGCACACCCAGACTTGCACACACACCTATACACAAATACCTGCAAGCAGACACACAACTACACACACATGTACCAGCAACACACACCTGAGTATACACAGCAGCATACACACACACACCTGCACCCACACATGCAGACACACACCTCCACTTGCACTCTCTGACGCACACACTCACCTGCACACACAGAATGCACACACCCACTCATGCACACACATCACACAGGTGCGGACACATGTGCATGCATACACTAAACCCTTTGTTTCCTGTCATGGCCATTATATGAGACAAGAGCAGTTTGGGGCACAAGGGATAAGCTCCTTTGGACTGATGAACATGTGAGGTGATTGTGATCTCCCCCTCTTTAGCCACACCCCACAGGTCTAGGCTGTTCTCCTGCATCGGCAGTGGGTGCATGTCCCGAGGACTCGCGTTCTTCATACACACACACACACACATACGCAAGAACACTCGGCATACTCACACAGGTACTAAACATAGGATCACAGTCTTGTCCCTAAAGCATGCAACACACTCTCTACACATGTGTGCATGCACTCCCACACATGCCCACATACAACCCACCATAGGACTTTATAGGCACATACCAGGATACAAACACTCACACAGATACACTCACATAAACATGCACACAAACACACACTCACACAGGCACACACACTCTCACTCACACACACACAAGCACACACACTCACGCACACTTGCACGCAAACACGCACACACACATACACATATTCATACTCAAGCACCGGCACCAGGGCTATAGAGCAGATGGTGCCTAGAGGGTCCATCCAACCCCATCTTTCCCGGTGTGGGCAGAAGCCCCTGGGGAACCCTGCCTGGGCAGGATTGTGTCATCAGGGTCCCTTGGGATGAAAACTCCTGTGAGCATGCGGGTCCCCGGATTAGGGTCCCAAGCTCTGAGAGGGCCTCACCGCCCCAGCCCTGCAGTCATTCTCTGTTCCTGCTCCAACCCCAGAGGGATGGGGTGGGAAGAGGTTACCCGAGCAGCTCAGGTGAGGGCAGACCCCTGTCTTTTAGGACGAGAGCAGAAGGGGATCCTGTGCCCGCAGCCTCGCTTCTCTCTTCCCCTCTCAAACTCATGTGAGTGCCTGCTGGATGAGGGTAATGGACAGGCCTCACGGCAGGCTCTGACAGGGGCCAAATGCAGACATTCTGGCCACATCCTGTGGTCAGTTCTCAGCCCCTCTGTGGTCTCTGCACCAGCCCCCGGTCCTACGCTCACTCTTCTGAGGCCGGAGGGGCTCATGTCTCTCTGGGGTCTCTAACCCCCAACAGGCACAGAGTGTAGGGGCTCATGCTTGGGACCAAGCAGGAGACAACCCCATTCCAGATGACCGGTAAACCCAAAAAGGACAGGGGAGAGTTGTGGGGTGTAGGACAGGCTGCTGACTCTCCAGGAAGGACCCTGACTGGTTTGGAGGGTTCAGAACACAAAGTATGGGCTCACCCTGAAATGGGCCTGTGGGGATTATTACCAGAACGGACACCCACACCCATTCCCAGTGCCCTGGCGGGGAATTCCTTTCCTGGACCCCCTTTCCTGCAGTGGGAGTTTGACACCAGGCCTTTTCCCTACACTCATGGGTAGGTACCTCGGATTTTGCACTGTGACTGCCTGGACTCCAGAACATTGGCTCACCCGGGCCAGAGCGATAGTCCAGCAGGTGGGGTGCTTGCCTTGACCTAGCTGACCTATATTCAATCACTGGTAAACCATATGGTCCCCTGAGCCGCTAGGAGTGATCCCTGGACGCAGAGCCAGGAATAAGCCTGAGCACTGCCAGATGTGGCCAAAAGCAAAAGCAAAGATAATACCAAAAAAAACAAAAAACAAAAAATGGGCTCCCTCAAACCCGATTGCTGGGTACTATATCAGGGCCCACCGTGGCGGGATCTCCACCCCCACAGGAGAGACAACTGAACAGAAAGTACATTCTGTGAATCCCCCAGCCACAGGATGAGGCCCGAGGTCAAGGCTCCAGAGTGGCCATTTCTGAAAAGTGGGTCCTGGTCTGGCCTTGCTTCTTCCCCACCGCACCCCAGTCACCTGCTCTGACACTTCAGGGGCGGGGATTGGCTATAGGAGGAAGTGCAAGTAACAGATAGAACAGAAGGAGGGAGGTGAAGGACTCGTGTGCCCCACGGCTGTGCCCACACCCCAGCCCCGGGTGAGAGGATGCTGCTCTTCGCGCTCCTGCTCCTCCTCTGTGGCTTCCCAGGTGAGTCGCGCCTGGCCTGGGAGAAGAGTCCCTGCCCGGGGTCCTGCAGGGCTCACCCCAGTTTCCATGGAGTGTCTAGATCTTGTGGAGGCTGGGCTGGTCTGAGTGCAGTGGACTCAGAAAGGGTGAACTGTGGGGGCTGCACAGGGATCCGCCAGAGACAGAGCTCCTGACCCCAGCAGGTGACCAGGTGCACAGTGACCACGCCTGAGTTCAGTCAGGGGGAACAGCAGAGACATCACAGAGACCAACATCCACTCTTCCCTCCTCTTTGTCCCCGGAGGATAGTGGGGTCTCTATAGGAGGGGAAAGGAAACAGGAAGGAAAGCGGGAAAGTGCTGGTCACTCAGGGAGCCAGCACTGGGCACCGGGAGCAGGTGAGGCAGGCGGAAGGGCCGAGGGCTGAGAACGGCTGAGGTGACTCTGGTAGCTGCGCTAACATGGGTGCCGAGGTGGTTCGTGGGTGTGGCTGCCGCGGCTGCCAAAGACATGGAGGTGGGGTGTCACCCATCCAGGTTCAGAGAAGGCCTGAGACGTCAGCCCCAGGGACCCGTGTGCCTGAGGGTCTGGGTAGGTTAAGACTCTGTGAGGTGACCTTCACCCAGAAGAAGTCTCGGGTTCTCAGGCCCAAGGCTGAGAGCTCTGGACCTTCTCACAGTCAGGATGGGCGACCCGCACACACCTCCCTGTGTTTCCAGAAGTCTCCGCAGCTATGCCTAGAATCACCCCTGCCACCAGCTTAGCTCAGCTGTCAAAAATTAAACTCCAGATAGACTGACCAGTTAAAAAGTGGATTTTCTGGGCGATCGGCCACATTCGAGGCCACATGACATCTCCAGACTCTCCAACACTGATACTCCAGCAGATGGAGCACACAGATGGGATGGGAGGGCATGAGAACCAAACAATATTGACTAGAAAAAGCATTAACAACGAAGCTTAACATGTAAGAACGTTTTATGATGCTACAAAATGAGCAGCTCTATTGCCAACCTTGACAACAATGGAAGGGAATGACAGGCTGAGCCCATTTAGGGACAGACCTGGAGTGGGATCTGACCGCTGGTTGCAAGCACTGACAGAGTAGCATCTCAATGCGTAGTGATGATTTTTAAAATATTAATATTAAAATACATATGAAAATTTAAATTTTTATTAAGAACATTTTTTAAACTATACCACCACGATTTACCAAGGAGTTCCTAATATAGTTGCTTTAGGCAGTCAATGTTCCAACACTAATCTCAACACTAGTATGACCTGCCCTGCACCAGTGTCCCCCAGTTTCCCACCACCCACCACCCCATCCTGCCCCTTGCAGGCAGTAAACAAATTTCCTTCATGTTGTTTATTATAATACAGAGGCAAGAGGAATGAGCAAACCTTAGATGGATAAGAGTCACTTTGTTTCGATTCTCCCACACACACTGGGGTTAGTAAAGCCACCATCCAAGGCTCTGATGTGCTGGTAGTTGCTGGCTGAGCCTCTAGATACTGACCAGGGTCCTCAGATGGGGGCTTCTGGGAAACTGTCCTATCAGCTTCGCTGTGACCCTAGGAGCCAACAGCGCTGTGCAATTCTGAAATACAGGAGCTTCTTTGTGGAGTGATGTGGGGGCTGGGCAGCTTGATGAGGTTCAGCTCTGGAGCTGGGTGTGAAGGTGTTGGTGTGGGTGGGGCATCTGTAAATCATGTTGCCCTATTCTGAGGAGCTCCCCAAGTTCTCAATCCAGACCATTCTACTCAAGAAGGTTCGGCAGCACCATGTTCTTTTGAAGACTTGGCGCTAGACCAGTTCTCTGCCAGCTAGAGTGGCCCAGAGTGACCCATTCACATCTCTGCTACTGTTGTCATTTCTGGTTAAGTTTCCAGTGGACAGACCCACACAATGCCCAGCTTCCGGCCACTTCAGCACAGTGGAATGATTTGGAACCTCAGGCCTCACATCCTGCAGGGGATCAGAGGCCGTGTGGGAGGGGCCTGTCTCCGTGGGATCCTCACACCCCTGGGTGGTGGACCCAGCGCTGCCCCTCGGCTGACAGGGCTTCTCAGGACCCTGCTGTTTGTAAAGTGTTCTGGAAAGGAAAGAAACCTTTCTTCTGCCCTGAAACTTCAGATGAGTCAGAGAGAGAAATGGCTTCGAAAATGACGCCTCTGCCCCCATTACGCCCACGCTGACGGACGGACGGGTCGGCATCAAGATGGACAGAAGAAGCCGGGACACCCTGAGTGACAAACACAGAGGATGCCCCTAGGGGCCAAAGCAGTTCCCGGGAAACCACGACCCTGGGGGAGGCGGATTCCACAGCACACGGGGCAGTAGGCACTGAGCCATGGGGGGCTTCAAGAGTGTCTATGCAGATGGTTTATAACCAACCCAGGAAAGACCACCGTGACCACTGGGAAGAGCCATCAACCCCTGGAGGTGTGGCTTCAGCCACTGAGGTTCCTGTCGCCAGAGCAAAAGCAGCATCTGTCACCCACAATCCATCACCCTCCAACCTTCATCCTTCAGAGACAGGGGCCCAGGCCCCGCCAACCCAGTCCCACGGGGCTGCTAAGGGACAGGCTGAAGCATCCATGTGTAGCAGGTCTGGGCTGCTGGCAGAGGCCATTATTGCTCAGGGTCAAGGTCTTGAGTGTCTGAGGCCGTATGTGGTCCTGAGGGTTTCACAGCTTTGACCAGTGCCATGGGCATTGCAGTAGGTGGGATTGGGGGAGGCAGGTCTCCCTGAGTTTGGAGAGAGAGGGCGAGTCCCCTTGGTTGGCGGTGGCGCTGCCCGTGCTGGGAGGTGACAGGCTTGTGCGTTTGTCTCCAGGTTCATCTGCTCTCAAGGGACCCCGAGAAGTTTTTGGTCAAGCTGGAAGATCCTTGACTGTGACCTGTGACTACAATAGCTGGTATGAGTGGCACCAGAAATGGTGGTGCAGAAGGGGGATTGGGAGTGAATGTTCGAACCGCATAGAAACCGCTAGAGCAGAACAGGTGGTGAGGAAAGACCGGGTGACCATCATGGACAACAGGAGTCAGCACAGGTTCACCGTGACCATGGAACAACTAAGGGAAGATGACACGGGCATGTACTGGTGTGGGATAGAGGAAGCTAAACTTGATCTGAGGTACCAGATCAGAGTGACCGTCAGACCAGGTAGGTTACCATGTCCGTGTCATGAGTCCCCCACGCCCTGCTCTGCCTTTTCCCTGGGTCACTCTCTTGTCCTCATCACTCACTCTGAGGGGCCTGTCCTGGGGCTGAGTCCTGGCCTCACTCCCATGTGAGCACTGGGGTGGGAAGGGGCTTCTCTGCAACGCTATGGGGCTTCCCCACCTGGGCTCCTCCCTTCAGTGCTCCCACCTGGGCGCCTCAGCCCTCTCTGGGCTCAGAGCTCTCTGCACAGTTCAGGGCTGGCCGAGCAGCCAGAACTGCCTTTGACCTGGTCTCTCTGTCCAACTCCAACCCCAGGCTCAACCACCACCACCATCTCCACAACGACCACCACAACCACCACAGAAGAGACCACAGATGCCCCAAGGGTGACCAGGGCCCTCTCCAACACCACGTGAGCCGGCCGCATGCTCTGATCTCTGCCGTGTCCCTCTGTGCCCACTGCTGAAACCAAGGCATGGGTGGGGTGGAAGACCCCCTCTGGGCCTCAACGGGAGACTGCGTCTCTGGCCCCGTTCCTGGCTCTGTCCCCGCCAACATCCCTCCCCCCCAATGTCTCCTGTCCTGCTCCCTGCTAGGGGGCCTTGCCCCCTCTCCAAGGCCCACCTCTAGCGCAGGGCCCAGAGCCCAAGATCCTCTACTGGACCGTTGGCAGCACTGAGTCCCCAGAGGTCTCACAGTAGGTGCCGATGGTCTGAGCTCCTGGGGGAGGACACTTCTCTCAAGGGTGGGAGCACTGAAGGGAGGAGCCTGACACGTGCTGTCTGAGATGCCATGGGCACCCACTATGCCTGTCTTTGCTCCTCACCCCCTCTCCTCCAGTCCTTTTCTCTCACTCCTTTCCTCCATCTATCTTCCTCCTCCTCTCCCCTTCTCTTTTTCCTCCTTACCTCTTCTCTCCTTTTTAATCATCTCCTCTACCCTCCCCTCCTCTCCCCTGCCCTCCCCCTCCCCCTCCATTTCCCTACTCTTCTCTCCCCTTTGTCCCCTCTTCTTCCCTGTCCTCATGTCCCTCCTCTCCTCTCCCCCACTCTACTCTCCCCCACTTTCCTCTCCCCTCCACTCCTGTTTGCTCCTGTGCCCTCCACTCCCCGCATTTTTCTATCTCCCCTCCCCTCCTCTGCTTTCCTCTCCTTTGCTCTCCCCTCATCTCCTTTCCCCTCTCATCCCTTCCTTTTGTCTCTCCTTTCCATCATCACTGCTGCATCTTCACCATCTTTGGGGATAGGGGTGAACCCGCGGGCAGCAGAGGGCTGGAGCTGACCGGAATGCAGTTCTGCTACAGCCAAATGGGGGCTACATACCTGTCTCGGGGGCTCAGGTATGAGGGGTCCATCTTGTTTCCAGGGGCTTCCCTGTCTCCCCGCTCCTCCCCGTCATCTCTGCTGTGTTCCCGCTTCTCCTGCTGGCGGCCGCCCTCCTTGCTTGGAGGAAGATGAAGCTGAAGCGACAGAGGACAGGTAAGAGCGGGGGTGGGGTGTGTGGGTCTGATGGCAGGAGGGACCGCAGCCATCAGACAGCGACTGCCCAGGGCTGGGGGCACCGCCCTAAAGTCCAGTGCGGGAGGTAGAGGTGGTGGAGCCGTGGGTGGCCGTCGAGAAGCAGCCCGGCTCTCCCCGCCCCTCTACTTCTGCTCTGGCTTCTGCCTGGTTCTCGGGCAGCCTTGGCAGGGGCCAGCACGTGCCCATGGCACCCTCCTGTCTGCTGCTGGTGGGCAAGGTGATGACACTGAGCTGAGGAGACAAGCACACACACATGAATAAGTGCACACACGAGCAGACATGCACACACGTGCAAACACATGCACACATGCAAGCACAAAAATATGTACACAGACAATCACACACCTCGTGCACACCCTTGGGAGCAGGAGCTTTTGTTCCTCCCTGGGGCTCCTCTGCTCATGCGCTCTCACCCTTGGGCCAAGGCAGCAGCTCTGTGGAGGGCCTTTGGCTGCAGGCTGCACCCAGTGTCCAGCGCGGCCCCCGCGCCCTTCCAGTGTAGCCTCACGGCCACACCCTGTGACCCACCTCACCCTCTGGAGCCTCATGTCAGGGACCTGTCCCGGGCCAGCAGTCTAATTAAAAGGGTCCCCGCCTGATTCCTGCCTACTCCCCGAGTCTGCCCCTGACCCAAGGTCCCGTCGAGGCCTCTCCTTGCTTGGGTCAGTGACTCAGAAGATCAAACCAGGGTCATCTGCTTCCTTTCCATCTGAGGTCTGGGGTGGGGTGGTGTCATGACGGTTGGTGAGGGCCAGATCATGGCGAAAGGAACAGGAACCAGCAAGGATCCTGGCCTCTGGCCAGACTTCTCTCCTTGCCTCCCTCCTTCCCTCTGTCTCTCCCTCCCTCCTTCCCTCTTCTTCCTTCCTTCCTTCCTTCCTTCCTTCCTTCCTTCCTTCCTTCCTTCCTTCCTTCCTTCCTTCCTTCTTTCTTTTCCTGCTGACAGGGCCCCAGGGCCATTTCCGGTGACACTCAGACCAGGACTGTTTGGGTCCATCAGTGCGGGGGCCCGCAGGGCCACCCTGGCCGTGTCTGGGGGATGCTGCAGTGCAGGGGCTGACCCAGGATGTCTGCGTGCCAGGCGGCCACTCCAGGCCTGAGCATCCCCAACCCGAGACACGTTTCTAATGTTTCTATGTTGTCTTTCAGCCTCCGGGGTCCCCGCAGAGCCGGTAAGAGTCCTGGGGTCACACTTCTTCCCCGCCTGCCCCTTTCCCAGCTCCTGCTCCTGGCCCTGGAGCCCCAAGATGTAGCACATGGGACAGGCCAGGAAAGGGTGGGAAGGAGTGGGACTGGGTGGGCAGTCGAAGGAGGTAGCAGGTGCTGGGGCCAGCGGCCGCCATGTACATGGGGCCTGAGACACCCCCACACTTCATCACTGAACCTGCCACTCAGTCAAATGGGGCCCTAGTGCATAGGGGGCTTGGGACCTGACAGCCTTGCGGCGAGGACCTGGGAGAAATGGGGGTGCCTAGCAGAGCAAGGGGAGGGGGCGGAGGCTTGGGTCCTCTGCAGAAGCCCCTTAGCACTGTCCGCCCCTCCAGGATGCCCAGGAGGAAGTCAGCTATGCGCAAATGTCTCTGCGCCCCCGTGACCCGGAGCCCACCTACACCAACATGGACCGCGGCGCAGACCCTACAGGTGGCCACCAAGTACAGCAGCATCAGGAAGCCCAGGACTGGGCTCTGTGACCCCCTCTCCAGCCTGCGTCCCCAGTGTGACCCCACCCTGGGGTCCGGGTGTTAGACGGGGTTGGTTCTCCCCCTCCCTTTCTCTCGCCACCACTTGGGAAGATGTTCTGGTCCCCAGGCGCTGATTGGATGAGACTGAGATTGACAGCGGTGCATGATCCTTCTCCTTCTTCCTGGGCGCATCGCTAAGTAACAGCCCCCCCATCCCCGACCTCAGTACAAGGTCAACCGAGCCTCATGCCAGCACATGCCCAACCACTGAACCTCCCAGCACCGAGAACACTGTGCTTTGGAGACGGAATGGGCCTGCAGGGTGGGTCCCCAACCTCTGCCTGGCCTCCCAGGGCAGTTTGTAGAAGTGGGAGCAGAAGGGGCCGGGCCTATCCTGGAGACGACAGGACACCCCACCTGCAACATGGCCAGTAGCCGAACCCCCTTGAGTCGCCTCACTTCCTGCTGCATCCGCCCTGCTTCCTTGCTCTCCAGTTAGGAAAGGGGGGTCTCTGTCTGGGGAGGGCGCAAAGGGCAGGGGAGTTGAGAGGGAGCCAAGAGGGTGGGTGTGAAATTCCCTCTGGGGCTCCCACCCCCATCCAGGCTGCCCCTGAGCCTCTGTCCCTGCCTCCTCAGAGGTCACCAGGGGCTGATGGGAACAGAGACAAGGCCTGTCCCCAGCTGCTGCCCCCGGCTCCCTCTTTCCTGCAGGGACTCAGCCCCTCCCCCAGCTGCCCCTGTGCCAGTCTGCACTTCCTGCCCAGGTCCCCAGGATGCTTCTGTGAAAGGGACCTCGCCACTCCAACTCTAGGGTCCCCGGATCCCCTAGACTCTACACTCCCCAGACACACATCCATGAGATCACAGAGACCCTGGGGCGGGCTGGAGAGGGGGCACAGGAACGAGGCAGCACTCGCTGGGCATGTGGCCAAGCCCAGTCCGGCCCCAGAACTGCACAGGGGACCCCGGGACCCACCAGGAGTGACCGCTGAGCACAGAGCAGGAGTCAGCCCCGAACACTACAGGACCAAGTGCTGCCAGGAGGGACCCCTGCTCCTGAGGGCTACTGGGGAGACCCAACCAACCCATACCTGGGGCCTCTGGGCCTGGGGCTTCCTGCAGGGGGCAGCAGGTAGGGTCGGGGGTCCAGTATTGGGGGGCGGCTCAGCTCCACACTTCGACCCAGGTTTCCGCCCCTGAGGAGCCCCAGCCCCAAAGAGCGTCTGTCACCAACGCCCCAGGGAGTTGGGACAGGAGCTGGGGGCGTCCTGGAACCTCTGAGCTTCTGCAGAGTCAGAGAAATGTGGACAAGTGGGAGCCAGAGGGAGGGGCGTGAGGAGGGAGGGGATGACAGACAGGAGAGGGCGCGGGGCAGCTGTGTCCAGGCTAGAAAATCTCATGCTTGGGAAAGCCCCTGAACAGACACAGGCCTGACGGGAGATTGGTAGGAAGTGAGAAGCAGCTGGTGCTCAGGGAGGAGACATGGGGGGGAGGTCAAGGAGACAATGGGAGAGAAGAGCCTGGGGGGGTGGGAGCAGGGATGGGAGGTTGGGGGCTGCAGGGGGATGAGAGATAGAAGGGGACACTGGTGGCGGGAAATGTAAGCTGATGGAGGGGTGACTGTCGGAACCCTGTATCACAGAAACCTGACCATGATCAGCTTTGTAACTCTGTATCCCACTGTGATTCAATTAAAAAAGAAAAGCCCAGGAACATGTTTTGTAAGACAAAACTTTGTGTCGAATTTACATGGAAAACAAGAACTAGGATGCCTAAAAGCACATTTGAGAAATAGTAAAGTGAGAATGACTCTGCTGACATTGAGTCTTACTGGAGCTACATTAGTCCCCTGGACCCTTAGAGGCGGGAGGACACGGAACTTCCAGGGTAAAGCAGCTCAATCCCTGGATTCTCAGCAACAGACACGTCTGTGTTCTTGGTCCTGAAACTAACCCTTCCCTCGGGTTCTTCTGGAACTCATAGAAAAATCAAACTGTGTCTGAAAGATAGGTAAGAGATCCAGAGCAAGGCTTGTCACTGACACGCAGCCCTGCTGGCAAAGCCGGTCACTTGTCCTAGGGGCCCTGAGCTCTGGCTAAAGCAGAGAAGCCAGGAAGGAAAAGGTCGCTAGGAGGCGCCAAGGAGCCTCAGTGGCTCCAGGTGTAGGTTCTAGTTGTTGTAGGGAAGGAGAGCAGGTCTTCTGGGATGGGAACCCCAGGGAGAAGTTTCCATGGAAACACTGTGGTGGTTCCTGCAGAGAGGAGTGCACACACCTGCACACATGCAGAATTGCACACAGACACATCTGCACACACACCTGCACACATACACCAGCACACAGACACACACCTGAATCATACACCTGAGTATACACAGCATCATACACACATACACCTGCACCCACACAGGCAGACAAGCAACTGCACTTGCATGCCCTGATGCACACACCTGCATACACATAATTCACACACCCACTCATGCACACATATCACACAGGTGCAGACACATGTGTGTGCATACACCAAACCCTTTGTTTCCTGTCATGGTCATTATACAAATGGGAGTTGGGTGCACAGCACTGATAAAACACCCAGAAATTTCCAACCAATGGACTGAAACCTCATAGACTTGTTTCTACTGTCCTCGGGTATTGGTCTCCTATTACGTTTTTTTTTATATCCCTCCAATGAGTTCAAACTCCCCATGTCTATCCCTCTCCTTCTGACTCATTTCACTCAGCATGAAATTCTCCATATCCATTCATTTCATAGCTTCATTTTTCAAATGAAGCTCAATTCACTTTACCTTCATAAAGTAAATTTTGTTGTTCATTTTTCCTAACAGCTACAAACCATAATGTTCCAACAGGAGGGAATAAATGGGGAGTTTGGTGGGTTGGCAGGAGGGAAACAGGGAAATCTGGTGGTGGGAAATGAACACTGACGACGGGACGGGTGTTGGAACACTGTATCACTGAAACCTGTCCACGATCAGCTTTGTTACTCTGTATCCCACTGTAATTCAATTAAAAACTGTTGCAACTATGTTGCAATTTTACCAGAGAGTCAGAGGCACTCTACTCGCAGAAGAAATATACATTTCAGGGGGAGGATCACAGGACTGCCTCCGGAGGTTTTGTGTAATGGCCTGCCTGAGAGCAGCCTGTTCAACCTCCTTTTATTTATTAAATTAACATACAAACCAATCATATTCAGCCACATAGGCAAATATGCAAATCAACCAACGGAAATAGTAACCGCAATTTAAAGTTACAGTAACCAAAACATAAACCGTTTACATCCAGACCTACCTAGGCCTGAGATTATGGGATGTCGTATACCAACGAAAAACAAAAGCCAGAAATACGTTTTGTATGACAAAACTTGCTGTGAAATTTGCATAGAAGACAAGAGGAACTAGGATTCCTAAAGGCGCTTTTGGAAAGTAGTAAAGCGGGAATGACTCTGCCTGACGTTGAGTCTTACTGGAGCTACATTGGTCCCCCGGTCCCTTGGGCATTAGAGGTTGGATTGATACAGAACTTCCAGGGTAAAGCAGCTAAATCCCTTGAGTCTCAGCTACAGATGTCTCTGTCCTTGGTCCTGAAACTAACCCTTTCCTCGGTCCTTCAGAAACTTAACAGAAAAATCAAACCAAAGTCTGAAATGTAGCTAAGAGATCCAGAGCAAAGTTTATCACTGGCACGCAGCCCTGCTGGCAAAGCTGGTCCCTCCTCCCTGTGGCCATGGGCTATCGCTAAAGCAAAGAAGCCAGGAAGGAAAAGGCCGCTAGGAGGCGCCAAAGAGCCTCAGTGACCACAGGGTGTAGGTTCCAGTGGTTGATAGGAAGGAGAGCAGGTCTTCCAGGATGGGTCACCTGGGGAGAAGTTTCCATGGAGACACCTCTGTGGTTTCCGCAGAGGCGAGTGCACACACCTGCACACACACACCTGCACACACACCTGTACAATACACATCTCCACACACCTGCACACACACACATCTTAATCACACACCTGAGTATACACACCATCATACACACATACAACTGCATACGCACATGCAGACACACATCTGCACTTGCACACCCTGATACACACAGTCACCTGCATACACAATGCACACACCTATTCATACGCACACATCACACAGATGCAGATACATGTGCATGCGTACACCAAACTCTTTGTTTCCTGTCACCGTCATTATATGACAGAGGAGCAGGGTCGGGCGCGACACGGTGGGATAAGCTCCCTTGGACTGAACTGAACATGTGAAGTGACTGTAAGCTCCCCCGCTTAGGCTACACCCCCATGCTAGGCAGTTATCCCTGTTGGCAGTGGGGGCATATCCTGAGCACTTGCATCCTACACACACACACACACACACACACACACGCACCCGCACTAGCACAAGTGCACTCACAAAACTGCACTCACACAACTAAGCACAGGCTGACAGCCCTGCACCTAAGACAGGCAACAAACTCCCTACACCTGTGTGAACACACTCCCATACATGGCCACATAAAACACACAACACAGGACTTCACAGACAGACACTAGTACACCCACAAGCACACACACTCATGCACAACACAGGCACACAGGCACACACTCACATACTGGTGGTCAGAGGATCCATCCAACCCCATCATTCTCAGATGTGGACAGAAGCCCCAGAGGACCCCAGTCTGGACAGGATCGTGTCAAGTCATCCAAGGGACGGGATTCCTGGGAGTACGCGGGTCCCTGGAGTCAGCCCGCAGCTCTGGGAGAGTCTCGCCGCCCCAGCCCTGCAGTCATTCTCCAATCCTGTTCCGACTCCAGGGGAAGGGGGCAGGAAGGGGGAATCTGAGCAGCTCAGGACAGGTCAGACTCCCGTCTGCTGGGACAAGAGCAGAAGGGGACCCTGAGACCACAGCCTCACTTATCTCTTCCCCAGCCCCACACCAACCGCACGTGAGAGGCCGCTTGCCCTGGTGGCTGGACAGGCCTCATGGAGGCTCTGACATGAGTCAAGTGCAGACATGCTGGCCACATCCTGTGGGTGGCCCACGGACTCTCTGTGGGTCTTTGCACCTGCCACAAGCCTGCGCTCGTCCTGCTGAGGCCTGAGGGGCTCACGTCTCTCCTGGGTCTCTGTCCCTAAGTGGGGTACGTGATATGGGGCTCATGCTTGGGACCTAAGAGAAGGAAATCCTGTTACTGTCGAACCGCTGTGCCCAACCGGGGAGGGGGTGCAGTTATGGGGCATAGATGGGCCGCTGCCTCAACTCGAAGAACTTTGACTAGTTTGGGGGGATTCAGAACACAGAGCAGGGGCTCACCCTGAATTTGGCCCCTTGAGCATATTCCTGGCACAGACACCCCCACCCATGGTCAGTGCCCCACCTGGGATTCCCTTCACTGGACCCCCTTTTCCTGTACTGAGCGTTTGACCCCCAGAACCTTCCTTCCACTCATGGGCAGGTACCCCGGCTTTTGCATTGTGACTGCCTGGACCCCAAACATTGGCTACCCTGGGCCAGAGTAATAGTCCAGCAGATGGGGTGCTCGCCTTGCACAAGGCTGACCCATAGTCCATCTCTGTTAAGCCATATGGTCCCCTGAGCCTGCCAGGAGTGATCCCTGGGCTCAGAGCCAGGAATAAGCCTGAGTACTGGCAGGTGTGGCCAAAGCAAAGAAAACACAAAAACCAAAACCAAATATGGGCTCCCCTGGTACCCGGGTGATTGGCACTGTGTCAGGGCCCACCATGGCGGGATCCACGGTCCCCCAGCAGAGACAACTGGACAGAAAGGGGGGTCTGCAAATCCCCCAGCCCCAGGATGAGCCCCGAGTTCTCATTCCAGGAGTCCTCAGGGCTCCACAGGGGCCATTTCTAAAAACTGTGTCCTGGTCTTGCCTTGCTCCTTCCTGACCCCTGCCCTAGCCACCTGCTCTGACACTTCAATGACGGGGAGTGGCTATAGGAGGAAGCACAAGCGAGCGTGCAAACGAGAGAGAGAGAGAGAGAGAGAGAGAGAGAGAGAGAGAGAGAGAGAAAGAGAGGAAGGAGGGAAGATGAGAGGCTCTGTGTATACCATGGGCTGTACCCACAACCTGGCCCTGGGTGAGAGGATCCGGCTGCTTGCGCTCCTGCATCTCCTCTGTGGCCTCTCAGGTGAGTTGAGCCTGGCCTGGGAGAAGGAGACCTTCCCGGGGTCCTGCTAGGCCCACCCTCCTTTCCGTGGAGTGTCTAGGTCTTGTCTTACGGGGGGACGGTCAGAGTGCAGTGGACCCAGAATGGGTGAGCTGTGAGAGTTGTACAGGGATCCACCTGGGGCAGAGCTCCTGACCCCCAGTGAGTGGCAGGTGGACAGTGAACCTGTGAACACCCCCGGGTCGTGTCAGGTGGAGCAGCGGAGAGAGTGCAGAGACCAACGTCCACTCCTCTAGCCTCTCTGTGCCCGGAGAGTGGTGGAGGCCCTGGAAGAAGGGGACAGGGTGCAGGAAGGAGAGCGGGGAAAGTGCTGGTCACTCAGGGATCCTGCACTGAGCACCAGGAGCATGTGGGGCAGGCGGAAAAACCGAGGGCTGGGAACGGCTGAGGTGGTTCTGGTAGCTGCGCTAACATGGTGGCTGAGGGGGCTCGTGGGGGTGTCTGCCGGGGCTGCCGGAAGAACATAGGAGTGGGAGTCGCCCATCCAAGTTCAGAGAAGGCCTGAGCTGTCAGCCCCAGGGACCCTTGTGCCCGAGGGTCTGGGCAGGTTAAGACTCTGAGGTGACCTTCACCCGGAAGAAGTCTCGGGTTCTCAGGCCCCCAAGGCTGAGAGCTCTGGGCCTCCTCACAGTCGGGATAGGCGACCCCCACACACCTCAACTGTACTTCCAGAAGTCTCGGCATCTATACCTAGAACCACCCCCGCTGCCACTTAGCTCACAGTCAAAACTTTAATTCCAGCTGGACTGGCCAGTTAAAAACTGGATTTTCTGGGTAAGCAGCCACATTCGAGGCCACATAACATCTCCAGAGTCTCCACCACTGACACTGCAGCAGGAACACACAGATGGGATGGGAGGGCATGAGAACCAACCAAACTTGACTAGCAAAAGCATTAACACAGGAGCTTAACTTGTGAAAAACGTTTTATGATGCTGCAAAACGAGCAGCTCTAATGCCAACCTTGACAACGACAATGGAAGGGAATGGCAGGCTGAGCTCACTCGGATAGATCTGGAGCATGGTCTGACTGCTGGGTGGAAGCACTGACAGACTGGGCCTTTGAATGCGTAGTGACCCATTCATTTTTTAAATTTTAAAGTAAGATGTATGTAAAATTTGAATTATTATCAAGAACAACATTTTTACTATACCACCATGATTTACCAAGAAGTACCGAATACATTTGTCTCGGGCATTCAATATTCCAACACCAATCCCACCACCAGTGTGACCTGCCCTCCCCCAGTGTTCTCCAGTTTCCCACCCACCAGCCCAGTCTGCCCATTGTGGGCATGAAGTAATTTACTTCATATTGTTTATGTGACACAAAAGCAAGAGGAATGAGCAGACCTTAGATGGGGAGGAGACACTTTGTGGCAACTGTCCTCCCACACTGGGGTTAGTAAAGCCACCATCCGAGGCTGTGCAAGGCTGGTTGCTTCTGTCTGAGCCTCTAGTTACTGATCAGGCCCCTGACCTGGGGGCTTCTGGGCAACTGTCCCATCTGCCTTGCAGTGACCCTGCAGGCCAACAGCGCTGTAGAAATCTAAGGTCCGGGAGTTTCAGTGTGGAGCAATTTGAGGGGTGGGAAGCTTGATGAGGGTCAGCTCTGCAACTGGGTGGGAGAGGGTCAGAGAGGGCAGGGCTGCTGGGAATTCAGGCAGAAGGGGGAATCTTCACGCCCCCATTATGGGACCCCACAAGTTCTCAGCCCAGACCAGTCTGCCCAATGACTGGATGGCATCTTGTAATTTTGGAGACTTTGAGCTGGGCTAGTTCTCTGCCGGCAGTGTGGCCCATAGTGACCCACTCACATCTCTGCTACTCTTGTCATTTCTATTTAAGTTTCAGTGGTTAGACCCACACAATGCCCAGCTTCCGGCCACTCCAGCACAATGCAATGACCTGGAACCACAGGGTCCACATCCTGCAAGGGAACAGAGGCTGTGTGGGTGGGGCCTCTCTGCGTGGGGTCCTAACGCACGGAGTGCATTGGTGGCTCCAACTTTGCCCCACAGCCGACAGGGGTCTCAGGACCCCAATGTCTGCAGAGTGTTCCACAAAGGAAGGAAGTCTTTCCGTGTCTTGAATCTTCAGACGAATCAGAGAGAGAAAGGGCTTCGGAGGAGATGCCTCTGTACCCATAACGCACGTGCTGACAGAGAGACGAGTCAGCGTCAAGATGGACAAAGGGAGCCAGGACACCCTGAGTGACACACACATAGGATTCCCTTGGGGGCCAAAGCAGATTTTTGGAAACCACGGCCCTGGGGAAAGCGGATGCCACAGCACACGGGGCAGTGGGCACCAAGCATCGGGGGCTTCAAGAATGTCTGTTTAGATGCTTTATTACCAACCCAGGAAAGACCACCAAGACCACTGGGAAGAGCTGCCATCCCCAGGGGGATGTGGCTGCAGCCACTGGGGCTCCTATTATTGGGACAAAGCATCATCTGTCATCCACCATGTGTCACCCATCATCCTTCATCCTGCAGAGACAGGGGCCAGGCCTCGCCAGTCCAGTCCCACAGAGCTGCTCAGGGACAGGCTGATGCATCCGTGTGCAGCGGGTCTGGGCCAGCAGGTCGGGGCTGTCACTGCTCAGGGTCACGCTCTTGGTTCTCTGAGTCCCATTTCTGATCCCGGAGTCCTGGAGCTTTTCCCAGTGCCATGGGGAAATATGAAGGGGGGATTGGGGATGGCGGGTTTCCCTGGGCAGAGAAGCAAGGGGCGAGTTCCCGTGCCCTGTGTTGATGCTGCAAGTGGTGGGAGGTGACAGGCTCATGCATTTGTCTCCAGGCTCAGCAGCTCTCAGGGAACCCAGAAAAGTTGTCGGTCAAGCTGGAGGCTCCTTGACTGTGACCTGTGACTATGACGCCTGGTATAAGTGGCGACGGAAGTGGTGGTGCAGATACATGCCCCCGGGGGGCTGTCGGAACCGTCTAGAAACCAGTGGAGCAGAGCAGGTGGTGAGGAGTGACCGGGTAATCATCAGGGATGATCAGCGTCAGCACAGGTTCACCGTGACCATGGAGCGGCTCAGGGAAGATGACGCGGGCATGTACTGGTGCGGGATTGAGACAGCTAAACTTGATCTGGGGCTCCAGGTCAGAGTGACCATCAAGCCAGGTAGGGACCCTGTCCGTGTCACCAGTCCCCCAGGCCCTGCTCTGGCTTCTCCCCGGGTCTCTCTCTGCTCTCATCAGTCACTCTGAGGGGACAATCCTGGGGCTGAGTCCTGGCCTCACAGCCATGTGGGCACTGGATTGGGGAGGGGCTTCTCTGCGATGTTCCTGGGTACCCCCACCCCGGGAGCCCTGCCTTTTCTGGGTTCAGCGCTCTCTGCCCAGCTTGGAGCTGGCCGGGCAGCAGGAGCCACCTGTGACCTGGTCTCTGTCCAACTCCATCCCCAGCCCCGACCACCACCACTGTGTCCACCATGACCACCACAACCACCAAAGCACCCATTACAGTGGCCACCACAGAAGGGACCACAGACGCCCTGAGGGTGACCAGGGCCCTCACCAACACCACGTGAGCCGGCCCCATGCTCTGCTCTCTGCCGTGTCCCTTGGGCCCACCGCTCCATGGGAGACCCCCGGACTTTTTTCTGAACCCTCAGGTTCCTCAAGGGGCCCACTTCCCCCTAAGCCCCAGTGACCCCGAATCTAAACCAAAGCGTGGGTGGGATGGGAGGCACCCTCTGAGCCCCACGGGGGACCGCGTCTCTGGCCCTGCTTCCAGTTGTCCCTCCCAACATCCCCACCCATGTCTCCTGTCTTGCCCCCTGCCCAAATCCTCTCCAAGGACCACACCTGGTTCAGGACCTGGAGCCCAGCACTCTCCACTAGGACCTGTTGGCAGCACTGAGTCCCTGGAATTCCCCCAGTAGGTGACGATGGTCTGATCGGCTGGGGAAGAACACCTCTCTCAAGGGTGGGAGCACTGCAGGGAGGAGCCTGACACATGCTGTCTGAGCTGCCGTGGGCACCCACCATGACTGTCTTTGCTCTTTTCCCCTTCCCTCTCCTCCAGCCTTGTTCTCTTCCCTTCTCCTTCTCGTCAACTCTCCTCTCCTCTCCTCTCCTCTCCTCTCCTCTCCTCTCCTCTCCTCTCCTCTCCTCTCCTCTCCTCTCCTCTCCTCTCCTCTCCTCTCCTTTCCTCTCCTCTGCTATCCCTTACCCTCTTTTCCTGTCACCAGTTCTTAGCACCTCTGCCTTCCCTCCTCTTTTCTCTCCCCTCTCCTCCTCTCCGTTCCTCTCCTCTTCTCTTCCCTCATCTCTTTCCCATCTCCTCCCTTCCTTCTCACTCTCCTCCTCTACTCCCTCCCCTGCTATGTCTTCACCATCTTTAGGGGAGGGGTGGTTCAGAGGCCTGGAGGTGACGACACGTAGGTCTGCTGCAGCCAGGCAGGGGCTATGGCCCTGCTCCAAGGGCTCAGGAGCAGGGGTCCATCTTGTTTCCAGGGGCTTCCCTGTCATAGGGCTCCTCCCCGTCTTCTCTGCTGTGTTCCCGCTTCTCCTGCTGGCGGCCGCCCTCCTTGCTTGGAGGAAGCTGAAGCGACAGAGGACAGGTGAGAGCGGGGGTGGGGTGTGTGGGTCTGATGACAGAAGGCACCACAGACATCAGACAGCGACTCCCCAGGGCTGGGGGCACCACCCTAAAGGCCAGCGTGGGAGGTAGCAGGGCCATGGGTAGTCGTGGAGACGGAACCTGGCTCTCCGCCCCCCCCCACTTCCGCTCTGGTTTCTGCCTGGTTCTCGGGCTGCCTTGGTAGGAGCCAGCACGTGCCCTCAGCACCCTCCTGTCCGTTGCTGGGCAAGGAGGTACCAGGATGACACGGAGCTCAGGACAGAGCAAACACACGAGTGAGTGCACACACATGCACACACACAAACTTGCACCCCCCACATATGCACACACATATGTACACACATGAACACACATACATGTGTAATCACAAAAAAAGAAACAGGGCAGTGGCGTTCTATCTCTCCCGCCGCCTGCGTTCGGAAGTCTCAAGCTGCTTTCCCCACTCTGGGAGGTTGATGGCGATGATGAGGCGGGCGAAGGAAGGACCAAGGGCCAGGATGGTTGGTCTCAGTTGCAGTTTATTCCATTCCCATTTCCATTCTCTTCTGATTTTCCTCCTGCTTCTTCCTCCCCATGCTACTTCATTCCCCTTTATGGTCTGGATCTGGATCTTGATCTAGCTTCTCCAGATCTGGCACTGGAATCCTCCACCCCACTCTTACAGCCTAGTTAAATCCCCCAGCATGAGAGGTTGGGGCTTACACATAGGTGTGGTCACAATCAATAGGGGTAAAGTTCTTTCCCTCAGGGAATGATTCCAGGACAAATTCTCTGTCAGTAGGACACCTGCCCAAGAGCAGAATCCCATGGGTGTGTTTCTCCTCTCCTTGTCCAACTAACATATAAGCATTCAAATAGTATTTTGTATGGACACAGTAGAGATACACTAAGCTTATAGAATTGCTCTCCTGGAGTCATCTTGATCTCAGACTACAGTGCTCAGGCCAGATTCGTTTTTCCTATCTCTAGCAGGGTCCTAGTCTTATCGTTACTTTTGGATTATGACAGCATTTGTCCATGACAATGTTCTTAACTTATAGTTAAGCATTAGGCACTTTGGCCCGGCCCATCTTGATGCCAGGGTAGCACATAACTCACTGCTTGCTCTGAGTCCATCCCATCCCTCATCGGGACCCTGCTTTTGGAAGTGCCAGGAAGTAAGGGCTGCTGAGGCTTAGGTCGAGAAAGCAGATGCCCAGGAGTGAATAATATTCGAAGCCAATTTAATCCTATGTTACAAAAGCATATTAACAGCTGTCTTCCTTTGTCCATACAAAAAGGACATTGCTTAAAAGTAGACTATTCAAAAGACACAAGAGAAGAGAAAGGCAATATTAACTTACAATACAAATTCAGTGTCCTAGAAAGATCTGACCTTACAAATTAACAGAGTCTGATTAGCAGAGCTCCCGCAGCCAAAGACCTCTGGAGCCTTAGCCACAGCCATGCTCAAGGCGCCTCTCCACACGTTCTGATGAGCCTCACTCATGAAGTTACCGGAAGAGGAACCCAGGTGTGTGGGACCCGGGGCTGAGAATTCCAAGCCTGCTCTGATCCGGACTGGGCATCTTCTGCCCAGATTTCCCATTTTCCAGTAGCTAGGCAGTCATACCCAGGGACTCCCCCGTGGTGCCCTGGAATCCCGTCAACAGCCAACATCCAGAGACTTAAAAGTAAGCTCCCAGAGATCTTATAGCCTATTTGTCCCTCTCGGAGAACCTGGCAAGCTACCGAGAGTTTCCTGTCTGTAAGGGAGAGACTGGCAAGCTCCCCATGGCGTATTCACATATCAAAACCAGTAACATATCTGGGTCTCATTCCCCTGACCCTGAAAGAGTGGCATCATTGGGAAGGACGAGTAAAGAGAGGCTTCTAAAATCTCAGGGCTAGGACGAATGGAGACGTTACCGAGACCGCTGGAGAAATTCGACAATCAACGTGATGATGATGATGATGATGATGATGATGATGATGATGATGATGGGGAAAAGCTAATTAATTGGTTGGGAAAGAGAGCATAAAGAAGTGGTTACAGCTAAACAAAGGAATGGGAGTGACTCGGGAGCACCTTGATGGGTGTGACTCAATAATCCTAAATTCCTTGTGGCAAGAGCGAAATAGCAAACCAATGTTAGGCCTAAAATACTTAGAGCTATATTCCAACACATACACACAAGCACATGCATGTACACATGCACAAAATTGTGTGTGCACATATGCAAACACATGCACACATGCACACACCTCACATATACTTGCTGAAGCAGGAGCTGTGGCTACATCCCTGGGGATCCTCTTCCTGTGCTCCCACCCTTGGCCCGGTGAAGCTTCTCAGTGGAGGGGCCTCGGCTCCAGGCCTCAACCAAAGTCCAGCCCAGCCCCCATGTCCTTCCTGTGTGATCTCACACCCACACCCCGTGAGCCACCTCACCCTCTGGGTCCTAGTGTCAGGAGCCTTACCTGCACTTGGAGGCTGAGTTGAAGAGTCTCCATCTGCTTCCTGCCTCCTCCCCAAGTCTACCTCTGACCTGACCAAAGGTCCAGCCAAGGCCTCTCCGCGTTCAGGTCAGTGACTTGGAAGATGAAACCAAGGGTCATCTGCTTCATGTCTCCCTGAAGCCGGGGGAACTTTGGGAGTGGGAGAGCTTGTTCAGGAGAGAAAAAACAGGAACCAGTGAGGATCCTGGATTCTGGCCAGATTTCTCTTCCTTCCTCTTCCCTACCTCCCTGCTTCCATCCCCCCTCCCTCCCTCCTTCCATTTCCCCTCTCTCCCTCCCTCCCTTCCTTCCTTCCCACCTTCCGGGCCCCAGGGCCATTTCCGGTGACACTCAGCCCAGGGCTGCTTGGGTTCATCAGTGCTGGGGGCCCCCAGGGGCCGTGTCTGGGGGATGCCACAGTGAAGGGAGCTGACCCAGGACATGTGAGTGCCAGGAGGTTGCTCCAGCCCTGAGCATCTGCAACCCAGGAAACATTTCTGGTGTTTCTTTCTTGTCTTTCAGCCTCCAGAGTCCCCCCAAAGACGGTAAGAGTCCTGGGGTCACATCTCGCCCCCGCCTGTCCCGTTTTCAGTTCCTACTTCTGGTCACGGAGCCCCAAGATGGAGTATGGGGTGGGGTCTGGAAAGGGCGGGAAGGAGCTGGACTGGGTGGACAGGCGAGGGAGGTAGCAGGTGCTGGGCCCAGCAGCCGCTGTGGATGTGGGGTCCAAGATCCCCCCCTTTGGCACAGAGCTGCCCGGGACTCGGTCAAACCGGTCCTTGTGCATTGGGGAGTTTGGGGAACCAACAGCCATGTGGCAGTAACCTGGGAGAGATGGGGGGATGTCTGGCAGAGCAAGAGGGGGGGCAGAGTCTTGTGGTGCTCTGCAGAAGCCCCTCAGGACTCCCTGTCCCTTCAGTATGCCCAGGAGGAGATCAACTATGCGAACTTGTATCTGCGCCCCCATTAAACGGAGCCCACCTATGCGAACACAGACCCTGGCGCTGGCCCCAGAGCCACCAGGAGCCACGAAGTGGTCACCGAGTACAGCAGCAACAGGAAGCCCAGGGCTGGGCTCTGAGACCACCCTCCAGCCCGCATCCCCAGTGTGATCCCGCCCTGGTGTCCAGGAGTTCGATAGGGGTCGGGTTCTCCGCTTCCCGTCCTCCTGTCCTCCACTTGGAAGGCTGTTCTGCTCCATGGACGCTGATTGGGTGAGATTGAGATTGACAGCAGCGAACAGTCCTTCTTCCTGGGCGCGTCGCTGAGTAACGGAACCCCCAGACCTCTGTGCGGGGCCAACCCAGCCTCACGCAAGCAAATGCTTCACCACTGAGTCGCCTCAACCCGAAACCTCTGTGCTTTGGAGGTGGGGATGGACCTGTTCGGTGCAGCCCCAACCTGTGCCTGGTCCCCCAATACAGGCTGCAGGAGCAGGAGCAGAAGGGGCCGGGCCTATCCTGGAGATGACAGAACACCCCACCGAAAACACAGCCAGTATCTGAACCCCCTGAGTCGCCTCACTCCCTGATCTATGGGCCCCGTTTCCTCTCTCTGCAATTAAAAGGGAGGTCTCTCCTTGGGAATGGCCGATAGGGCGGGGAAGATGAGAGGGAGTCAGCAATAGTGGGTCCCTCTGGGGCTCCCTCCCGCATCCAGACCGCCCCTCGTCTCTGTCCCTCCGTCCTCAGAGGTCACCTTGGGCTAATGGGAACAGAGATGGGACCGTTCCCAGCCTGGCTCCCTCACTCCTGCTAGGGCTCAGCCCCCCCCGCTTCCCCTCCGCCAGACCCCCAGATCCTTCTGTGAAGGGGACCCCATCACTCGAAGTCTGGGGGCTCCAGATTCCTGAGACTCGTCACACCACAGACACCAATCCATGTCCGAAATGGCCACAGCCATCCTGGGGAGGGCCGGAGCTGGGGCACAGGGACAAGGCACTCGCCGGGCACGTAGTTGAGCCCAGTCCAACCCCAGCAGTTAACATGGCCCTGGGCCCCACCAGGAGTGACCCCTAAGCACAGAACCAAGAGTCATCCCCAAGCACTGCAGGACCGAGTGCTGCTAGGAGGGACCTAGCTCCTGAGAACAACTGGGGAGCCCCGACCGACCTGCATCTGGGGCCTTCAGGCCTAGGGCTTTCCGTGAGGTGTGGGCGACAGGTGGGGTGGGGTCTGGCACTAGGGGACCGGCTCAGGCCATATATCATAGGCCCCGGGTTTCAGCCCCCGAGGAGCCCCAGCCCCCAAGAACGTCTGTCATGAATGCCCCAGGGAGTCGGGACAGGAGCTGGGGGCATCCTGGAGCCTCTGAGCTTCTGCAGAGTCAGAGATACTGGGATAAGTTGGAGCCACAGAGAGGGATGCAAGGGGGTCGGGGCTGACGGACAGGGCATGGGGAAGCTGTGTCCAGGCTAGAAGGTCTCATGCTCGGGAGACCCCCTGAACATACGCAAGCCTGAAGGGAGATTTTTAGGAGGTGAGAAGCAGCTGGTACTCAGGGAGGAGACACGGGGGAGGCCAAGAGACAAAGGGAGAGAAGCACCTGGGGGTTTGGGGCAGAATCAGAGAGTGGGGGCAGCGAGGGGGGGCGGTGAGAGAGAGAAGGGGACACTGGTGGCGGAAAATGTACAATGAAGAAGGGATGAGTGCTAGAACACTGTATCACTGAAACTGACCATGTTCAGCTTTGTAATTATGCATCCCACTGTGATCCAATTAATTAAAAAAAAAGCCCAGAAACATGTTTTGTAATGCAAAATCTTTTTGTCAAATCTATATGGAAAACAAGAGGAACTAGGATGCCTAAAAGCGCTTTTGAAAAATAGTAAAGAGAGAATGACTCTGCCTGACGTTGAGTCTCACTGCAGCTATGTTAGTCACCGGACCCCTGGGCATTAGAGGCGGGATAGTCTTAGAACTTCCAGAGTAAAGCAGCTCCATCCCTGAATTGTCCACATCAGACACGTCTCTGTCCTTGGTCCTGAAACTAACCCTTCCCTCAGTCCTTCGGGAACTCAACGGAAAAATCAAACCGTGCCTGGAAGATAGACACGAGATCCAGAGCAAAGCTTATCACTGGCACGCAGCCCTGCCAGCAAAGCTGGTCCCTCACAGGCGGGCCCCTGGACTCTCCTTAAAGCAGAGAAGCCAGGAAGGAAAAGGTCGCTAGGAGGCGCCAAGGAGCCTCAGTGGCACCAGGTGTAGGTTCCAGTTGTGGAAGGGGAGGAGAGCAGGTCTTCTGGGATGGGATTTCTGGGGACAAGTTTCCATGGAAACACCTCTGTGATTCCTGCAGAGGCAAGTGCACATGCCCGTACACACAGACCAGCACACACACCTGCACAATACACACCTTCACACATGTAACTGCTCACACACACCTGCATCACAGACTTGAGTATACACACCAGCATACACACATCCACCTGCACACACATGCAGACACACACCAGGGACTCTGGCCACAGGCCAGCATGGAAATGGGGGCCCCACCCCCACCGGTGCATCTATCTGTGAGCCTGAGGGTTACACCCGCCCACACACCTCACTCTGCACCACTGACAGGCTTGAGGTGTGAGGAGAGCTTCACTCAGGGCTGGGGGGCCTGGGCTGAGGATCCTGAGCCAAACTCCCCCATCCACCACCCCTCCTGCTCTGCCCAGGGACTCGGGGAGTAGATCTGGAGACACCAGACTCCAGGCCCCACCCTTGCGCTGACAGGCTCTTGTCCCTGCTTCCCGGAGTCCCCGTCATCCTGAACCCTCATCTTCCTCATTGGGACCCCATTTGGGGCACGTCCAAACCCTGGGGTCTTCTCCCCCGTCTCCCCCATTGGGGCACTGCCCTGACCCCGATTGAGGCCTCATGGGCCTGTGCTTGCTGAAACCCGAACATGACCGTGGCCCTCGCTCAACTCCCAGCCCTAGGAGGCCCCAGTGGATGGTCCTGGAGGGCTTGGGGGAAACAGGCCCCTCTTCAGGTCCAGGCTGCAGGGGGCGGATCAGGCCTAGGCAAGGGCCAGGCCCAGGAGGGCTCTGGGCTGTGTCTGCAGGTGGGGAATGTCCCACCGGGAGCTGCCTCTCAGCTGGGTCTGGGCACAGGCTGAAGTGGAGCTGGGCCCTGAACAGCCCTCAACAGCACAGCTGAGGGCTGTGTCTAGAATGTTCTGTTGGCCTTGGCCTCTCAGATTCCTCCCCTGGACTCGGCCCTGAGCAGCCTGCTTTGACACAGCTCTGGTATCCAGGAGGTTTCAGTCGTGTTCAGCCAGGGGGAGCCCAGGAGACGGGGGAGGAGGAGGAGAGCCTGTGCAAGGGGGGTGACTGTCCCCAGTGCAGGTGCCCTGAGGGCAAGGTTCCTGCCACCTCCCTGTCCACGAGAGCCTCTTTATCCCGAGTGATCACAGCCTCGGTTTACCTGCTGACTCAGGCCTTGCATGAAGGTTCTGGAAACTCCCAGTCCCTCTCTTCCTCGCAGCCCACTGTCCTGGCAGGTGGCCTTTGACTGCAAGGCCCTGAAGGACCCCCAGGGGCGCGGATCCAGCAGAGCCACGGGTCCACGCGGCCTGGCAGGTGGCCACATACTGTGAAACTGGTGCCCACGGTGGCCGAGAAGGAGCCCTGGAGGAACTTGCCCTGGTCGAACTGCACCAGCAGCGACATCTTCCCCACACCACTGTCGTCTTCCAGGATGGTCTGCGAGGGAGCAGAGAGGGTGAGGGGTGCACGGGAGGGGGACCTGGGGCTGGGGAGGGGTTCCAGCTCAGTATGCACAGGCATGTGCACACACGTGGGCACATGCTCCTGCGCACACACCTGCCAGCGCACACACCTGCGAACACACACACGTGCACGCACACACCTGCACACACTTGCACACACACCTGCACATACACCTGCGAGTAAACCTACATGCATACACATCTGCCACACACATACCTGCACACATACCTGGACACATAAAGACCTTCAGATGCACACCTCCACACACATCTGCACACACAGCTGCACAATACTCATCTGCACACTCAGACTTGCACACACACCTGTACACACCTGCAGGCAGACACACAACTACACACACATGCACCAGCAACACACACTGAGTATACACAGCAGCATACACACACACCTGCACCCACACATGCAGACACACACCTCCACTTGCACTCTCTGACGCACACACTCACCTGCACAACAGAATGCACACACCCACTCATGCACACACATCACACAGGTGTGGACACATGTGCATGCATACACTAAACCCTTTGTTTCCTGTCATGGCCATTATATGAGACAAGAGCAGTGTGGGGCACAAGGGATAAGCTCCTTTGGACTGATGAACATGTGAGGTGATTGTGATCTCCCCCTCTTTAGCCACACACCACAGGTCTAGGCTGTTCTCTTGCATCGGCAGTGGGTGCATGTCCTGAGGACTCGCGTTCTTCACACACACACACACACACACACACACACACACTAACACACACACACATACGCAAGAACACTAGGCATACTCACACAGGTACCAAACAGGATCACAGTCTTGCCCCTAAGGCATGCAACACACTCGCTACACATGTGTGCATGCACTCTCACACATGCCCACATACAACACACCATAGGACTTTATAGGCACATACCAGGACACAAACACTCACACAGATACTCACAATCACATAAACATGCACACAAACACACACACTCACACTGGCACACACTCACTCTAACTCACTCTAACACACACGCACACAAGCACACACACGCACACTTGTACGCAAACATGCGCACACACATACATATTCATACTCACGCACCCGCACCAGGGCTTGAGAGCAGATGGTGCCTAGAGGGTCCATCCAACCCCATCTTTCCCGGTGTGGGCAGAAGCCCCTGGGGAACCCTGCCTGGCCAGGATCATGCAATCAGGGTCCATTGGGATGTGGACTCCTGTGAGCACGCGGGTCCCCGGATTAGGGTCCCAAGCTCTGGGAGGGCCTCACCGCCCCAGCCCTGCAGTCATTCTCTGTTCCTGTTCTAACCCCAGAGGGATGGGGTGGGAAGAGGGTACCTGAGCAGCTCAGGTGAGGGCAGACCCTCTTCTTCTAGGACAAGAGCAGAAGGGTATCCTGTGCCCCCAGCCTCGCTTCTCTCTTCCCCTCTCAAACTCATGTGAGTGCCTGCTGGAAGTGGGGAATGGACAGGCCTCACGGCAGGCTCTGACATGGGCCAAATGCAGACATTCTGGCCACATCCTGTGGTCAGTTCTCAGCCCCTCTGTGGTCTCTTCACCAGCCCCCGGGCCTGCGCTCATTCTTCTGAGGCCGGAGGGGCTCATGTCTCTCTGGGGTCTCTAACCCCCAACAGGCACAGAGTGTAGGGGCTCATGCTTGGGACCAAGCAGGAGACAACCCCATTCCAGATGACCGGTAAACCCAACAAGGCCAGGGGATATTTTGTGAGGTGTAGGACAGGCTGCCGGCTCTCCAGGAAGGACCCTGACTGGTTTGGAGAATTCAGAACACAGAGTATGGGCTCACCCTGAAATGGGCCTGTGGGGATTATTACCAGAATGGACACCCACACAGATTCCCAGTGTCCTGGTGGGGAGTCCCTTTCCTGGACCCCCTTTCCTGCAGTGGGAGTTTGACACCGGGCCTTTTCCCTCCACTCATGGGTTTTGCACTGTGACTGCCTGGACTCCAGAACATTGGCTCACCCGGGCCAGAGCGATAGTCCAGCAGGTGGGGTGCTTGCCTTGACATAGCGGACCTATAGTCAATCCCTGTAAACCATATGGTCCCCTGAGCCGCCAGGAGTGATCCCTGGACGCAGAGCCAGGAATAAGCCTGAGCACTGCCATATGTGGCCAAAAGCAAAGATAATACAAAAAACAAAACCTGGCACGGGCTCCCTCAAACCCGATTGCTGGGTACTATATCAGGGCCCACCATGGCGGGTTCTTCGCCCCCACCGCAGGGAACAACTGAACAGAAAGGACAGTCTGTGAATCCCCCAGCCACAGGATGAGGCCCGAGGTCAAGGCTCCATAGTGGTCATTTCTGAAAAGTGGGTCGTGGTCTGGCACTTTCTTCCCCACCGCACCCCAGCCACCTGCTCTAACACTTCAGGGGTGGGGAGTGGCTATAGGAGGAAGCACGAGTAAGAGAGAGCGGAAGGAGGGAGGTGAGGGGCTTGTGTGTCCCACGGCTGTGCCCACACCCCAGCCCTGGTGAGAGGATGCGGCTACTCACACTCCTGCTCCTCCTCTGTGGCTTCCCAGGTGAGTCGGGCCTGGGCTGGTTGAAAGGACCCTGCCCAGGGCCCCGCTGGGCTCACCCCCCTTTCCATGGAGAGTCTAGGCCCTGTGGAGGGAGGCCAGTCTGAGTGCAGTGGACCCAGAAGGGGTGAGCTCCGGGAGCTGCACAAGGATCCACCTGGGGCAGAGCTCCTGACCCCCAGAGGGTGGCCAGGTGGACAGTGAGCAACACCGGGTCGGGTTAGGGGGAGAAGCAGAGACAGTGCAGAGACCAATGTCCACTCTTTCCTCCTCTCTGTCCCCAGACTCTGGCGGGGGCCCTGTAGGAGAGGACAGGGTGCTGGAAGGAGAGCAGGGAAAGTGCTGGATAGTCAGGGAGCCTGCCCTGGGCACTAGGAGCAGGTGGGGCAGGTGGAAGGGCTGAGGGCTTGGAACAGCTGAGGTGGCTCGTGGTTGTGGCTGCTGGGGCTGCTAAAGGACATGGGGGTGGGGGGTCACCCATCCAGATTGGAAGGCCTGAGATGTCAGCCCCAGGGAACTCTGTGCCTAAGCAGTTGGTTAGGTTAAGACTCTAAGCTGATCTTCACCCAGAAGAAGTCTCGGGTTCTCAGGCCCCTGATGCTGAGAACTCTGGGCCTCCTCACAGTCGGGATGGGAGACCCCCACACACCTCCCTGTACTTCCAGAAGTCCTGGCAGCTATGCCTAGATCCACCTCCACCACCAGCTTAGCTCAGCAGTCAAAAATTAAACTCCAGATAGACTGACCAGTTAAAAACTGGATTTTCTGGGCGAGCGGCCACATTCGGGGCCGCATGGCATCTTTAGACTCTCCAACACTGACACTCCAGCAGGAGCACACAGATGGGTTGGGAGGGCATGAGAACCAACAAATCCTGCTAGACAAAGCATTAACAATGAAGATTAACATGTAAAAAAATTTTATAATGCTGCAAAATGAGCGGCTCTATTGCCAACGTTGACAACGACAATGGAAGGGAATGACAGGCTGAGCCCACTTAGGGACAGATCTGGATTGGGGTCTGACTGCTAGTTTCAAGCACTCAATGCATAGTGGTGCATTCATTTATAAAATCTTAATATTAAAAAGTATATGATAATTCAAAATTTTTAATTCGGGTTTTTTCCAGATTCTGGCTATTGTAAACAGTGCTGCAATGAACATACAGGTGCAGATGTCATTTTGACTATACTTTTTTGCCTATCTGGGCTATATTCCCAGAAGTGGTATTGCTGGATCAAATGGGAGCTCAATTTCTAATTTTTTGAGAAGTGACCATATTGTTTTCCAAAAGGGCTGAACCAGTTGGCATTCCCACCAGCAGTGTAAGAGGGTTCTTTTCTCCCTACGTCCAAACCAACAGTGGTTGCTTTTGTCTTTTGGATGTGAGCCAGTCTCTGTGGTGTGAGGTGGTATCTCATAGTTGTTTTGATCTGCATCTCCCTGATGATTAGTGATGAAGAGCATTTTTTCATGTGCCTTTTAGCCATTCGTATTTCTTCCTTGGGAAAGTTTCTGTTCATTTCTTCATCCCATTTTTTTATGGGGTTGGATGTTTTCTTTTTGTAGAGGTCAATCAGTGACTTGTATACCCTTGATATAACCCCTTATCAGATGGATATTGGGTGAATATCCTTTCCCATTCTGTAGAATGCATTTGTATTCTGGTCACTGTATCTTTTGCGGTGCAGAAGCTTCTTAGTGTAATAAAGTCCCATTTGTTTATCTCTGTTTCCACTTGGTTGCTCAGTTGTGTGTCATCTTTGAAGATATCGTTAGCCTCAATATTGTGGAGGGTTTTGCCGACCTTGTCTTCTACGTATCTTATGGATTGTGGTCTGATGTTGAGATCTTTAATCCATTTTGATCTGACTTTTGTGCATGGTGTTAGGTCGAGGTCTAAGCCCATTTTTTTTTCACATGTGGTTTCCCATTTATGCCAGCACCATTTGTTGAAGAGACTTTCCTTGAAGAGACTTTCCTTGCTCCCCTTCACATTTCTTGCTCCCTTATCAAAGATCAGATGATCATATATTTGGGGTTGCATGTACAGATATTCCACCCTGTTCCATTGATCGGTGACTCTGCCTTTGTTCCAGTACCATGCTGTTTTAATTGTTACCGCTTTGTAGTCAAGTTTAAAGTTGGGGAGGGTGATGCCTCCCATCGTCTTTTTTCCCATGAATTGCTTTAGCTATTCGTGGGCGTTTATTGTTCCATATGAATTTCAGGAGTGTTTGATCAATTTCCTTAAAGAATTTCATGGGTATCCTTATAGGGATTGCATTGAATCTGTATAGTGCTTTGGGGAGTATTGCCATTTTGACAATGTTAAGTCTTCCTATCCATGAGCAGGGAATATGTTTCCATTTCTTCGTGTCCTCTTTTATTTCGTTGAGTAGCATTTTGTAGTTTTCCTTGTAGAGATCCTTTACCTCCTTAGTTAGGCTGATTCCTAGGTACTTGATCTTCTGGGGAACAATTGTGAATGGGATTTTTTTAATGTCACTTTCCTCTGTCTCGCTATTGGTGTATGGGAAGGCCATGGAATTTTGGGTATTGATTTTATAGCCTGCAACTTTGCTGTACAAGTCTATTGTTTCCAGGAGTTTCTTAATGGAAGTTTTAGGATTCTCTAGGTATAGAATCATGTCAACTGCAAATAGTGAGAGCTTGGTTTCTTCCTTTCCTATCTGAATACACTTAATGTCTTTTTCTTGCCTAATTGCTACTGTAAGTACTTCCAACACTGTTAAACAGAAGTGGTGAGAGTGGGCATCCTTGTCTTGTCCCTGATCTTCGAGGGAAGGCCCTTAGTGTTTCTCCATTGTGGATAATGCTTGCCATAGGTTTGTGGTAGATGGCTTTGACAATATCCCTAATAACAAAAGCAAACAAAGATACTACCTAACAAAGAAAAGTACAGGCCAATATCCCTCAAAAACACGGATGCAAAGATTCTCAACAAAATATTAGCAAATAGAATCCAACAACTCATAAAAAAATCATACATCACAACCAAGTAGGATTCATCCCAGGGATGCAAATATGGTTTAACATTCAGGAATCAATCAACACAATCCATCATATCAACAAAAGGAAAAGTAAAAACCATATGATCATCTCAATAGATGCAGAGAAAGCATTTGACAAGATCCAACACCCATTTATGATGAAAACTCTCACCAAAATAGGCTTAGAAGGAACTTTCTTCAAGATAATTTAAATTTTTATTAAGAACATTTTTTTTACTATACCACCATGATTTACCAAGGAGTTCCTAATACAGTTGTTTCAGGCATTTAATGTTCCAACACTAATCCCACCACCAGTATGACCTACCCGGCACCAGTGTCCCCCAGTTTCCAACCCACCACCCCAGCCTGCCCTTTGCAGGCACGAACAAATTTACTTCATATCATTTATTATAACACAGAGGCAAGAAGAATGAGCAAACCTTAGATGGGTAGGAGTCACTTTGTTTGGATTCTCCCACACACACTGGGGTTAGTAAAGCCACCATCCAAGGTTCTGCCATGCTGGTTGCTGCTGGCCGAGCCTCTAGTTACTGATCAAGGTCCTCAGCTGGGGGATTCTGGGCAACTTTTCCATCACTTCGCTGTGACCCTACGAGCCGACAGAGCTGTGGAATTCTGAAATCCAGGAGCTTCTTTGTGGAGCGATGTGGGGGCTGGGCAGCTTGATGAGGTTCAGCTCTAGAACTGGATGGGAAGCTCTTGGTGTGGGTGGGGAATCTGTGAATCATGGTGCCCCCATTCTGAGACGCGCCCCCAAGTTCTCAGCCCAGACCATTCTACTCAGGAAGGTAGGGCAGCACCATGATCTTTTGGAGACTTAGCGCTAGACCAGTTCTCTGCCAGCCGGAGTGGCCCGGAGTGACCCATTTACATGTCTGCTACTGTTGTCATTTCTGGTTAAGTTTCCTGTGGACAGACCCAGACAATGCCCAGCTTCCGGTCACTCCATCACAGTGGAATGATCTGGAACCACAGGGCCCACATCCTGCAGGGGAACAGAGGCTCTGTGGGAGGGCCTGTCTCCGTGGGGTTATCACACCCCTGAGTGGTGACCCCAGCGCTGGCCTGCGGCTGACAGGGTGTCTCAGGACCCCGCTGTCTGTAGAGCGTTCTGGAAAGGAAAGAAACCTTTCTTCTGCCCTGAAAGTTCAGCCTAGTCAGAGAGAGAAAGGGCTTCGAAGATGACGCCTCTCCACCTGTAACGCCTGTGCTGACAGAGGGACGGGTTGGCGTCAAGATGGATAGAGGGAAACGGGACACCCCGAGTGACACACACAGAGGATTCCCCCGGGGGCCAAAGCAGTTCCCGGGAAACCACGGCCATGGGGGAGGCAGATTCCATAACAAACAGGACAGTGGGCACTGAGCCATGGGGGGCTTCAAGGGTGTCTGTGAAGACGGTTTATCACCAACACAGGAAGGACCACCGTGACCACTGGGAAGAGCTGCCACCCCCAGGAGTGTGTGGCTGCAGCCGCTTGGGCTCCTGTCACCAGAGCAAAAGCATCATCCATCACCCACCATCCGTCACCCTCTATCCTTCATCCTTCAGAAACAGGGCCCAGGCCCTGCCAGCCCAGTCCCATGGGGCTGCTAAGGGACAGGCTGAAGCATCCAAGTGTAGCAGGACTGGGCTGCACGGAGAGGTGTTATTGCTCAGGGTCAAGGTCTTGAGTGTCTGAGGCCTGTATGGGGTCCTGGCGGTTCTGGGGAGGACAAAGGGGAGGACTGGGGGAGGAGGGTGTCCCTGGGCAGGGAGGAATGGGGCGAGTCCCTGTGCCTGGCGGTGGCGCTGCCCGTGCTGGGAGGTGACAGCCTCGTGCATTTGTCTCCAGGCTCAGCTGCTCTCAGGGGACGCCGAGAAGTTGTTGGTGAAGCTGGAAGATCCTTGACTGTGACTTGTGTCTATAACAGCTATTATGAGCAGCACCAGAAATGGTGGTGCAGAAGGGTGACTGGGAGTGACTGTTGGGACCGTGTAGAAACTGCTAGAGCAGAACAGGTGGTGAGGAAAGGCCGGGTGACCATCAGGGACAACAGGAGTGAGCACAGGTTCACCGTGACTATGGAGCAACTAAGAGAAGATGACGCGGGCACATACTGGTGTGGGATAGAGAAAGTTAAACTTGATCAGAGGCTCCTGATCAGAGTGACCGTCAGACCAGGTAGGTGACCGTGTTCGTGTCACGAGTCCCCCAGACCCTGCTCTGGCTTCTTCCCGGGTCACTCTCTTGTCCTCATCACTCACTCTGAGGGGACTGTCCTGGGGCTGAGTCCTGGCCTGATGCCCATGTGAGCACTGGGGTGGGGAGGGGCTTCTTTGCATTGCTTGGGGACTCCCCCACCTGGGCGCCCCAGCCCTCTCTGGGCTCAGTCTGCGCAGCTCACGGCTGGCCGGGCAGCCGGAGCTGCCTTTGACCTGGTCTCTCTGTCCAACTCCAACCCCAGCCTCAACCACCACCACCATCTCCACAACGACCACCACAACCACCACAGAAGAGACCACAGATGCCCCAAGGGTGACCAGGGCCCTCTCCAACACCACGTGAGCTGGCCGCATGCTCTGATCTCTGCCGTGTCCCTCTGGGCCCACTGCTCTATGGGGTCCCCCAAGACTTGCTTCTGGACCCTCAGGCTCCAATAGGGACCCATCTGAGTCCCCCATTTTCCCTCAGCGCCAGAGACCCAGAATCTGAAACCAAGGCATGGGTGGGGTGGAAGACACCCTCTGGGCCTCAAAGGGAGACTGCGTCTCTGGCCCCGCTCCTGGCTCTGTCCCGCCAACATCCCTCCCCCCCAATGTCTCCTGTCCTGCTCCCTGCTAGGGGGCCTTGCCCCCTCTCCAAGGCCCACATCTAGTGCAGGGCCCAGAGCCCAAGATCCTGTACCTGGACCGTTGGCAGCACTGAGTCCCCAGAGGTCTCACAGTAGGTGCCGATGGTCTGAGCTCCTGGGGGAGGACACTTCTCTCAAGAGTGGGAGCACTGAAGGGAGGAGCCTGACACGTGCTGTCTGAGATGCCATGGGCACCCACTATGCCTGTCTTTGCTCCTCACCCCCTCCCCTGCAGTGCTTTTCTCTCACTCCTTCCCTCCGCCTATCTTCCTCCTCCTCTCCCCTTCTCTTTTTCCTCCTTACCTCTTCTCTCCTTTTCAATCATCTCCTCTGCCATCCCCTCCTCTCCCTGGCCCTCCCCTCCCCCTCCATTCCTCTACTCTTCTCTCCCCTTTGCCCCCTCTTCTTCCCTGTCCTCACATCCCTCCTCTCCTCTCCCCCGCTCTCCTCTCCCCCACTCTCCTCTCCCCTCCACTCCTGTTTGCTCCTGTGCCCTCCACTCCCCGCCTTTTTTCTCTCTCCCCTCCCCTCCTCTGCTTTCCTCTCCTTTGCTCTCCCCTCATCTTTTCTCCTCTCATCCCTTCAATTTCTCTCTCCTTTCCATCATCACTGCTGCATCTTCACCATCTTTGGGGGTATGGGTGAACCCTTGGGCAGCAGAGGGCTGGAGCTGACCGGAATGCAGTTCTGCTACAGCCAGATGGGGGCTACACACCTGTCCCGGGGCTCAGGTGTGAGGGGTCCGTCTTGTTTCCAGGGGCTTCCCTGTCTCCCCGCTCCTCCCCGTCATCTCTGCTGTGTTCCCGCTTCTCCTGCTGGCGGCCGCCCTCCTTGCTTGGAGGAAACTGAAGAAGAAGCGACAGAGGACAGGTGAGAGCGGGGTGGGGTGTGTGGGTCTGAGGGCAGGAGGGACCGCAGCCATCAGACAGCGACTCCCCAGGGCTGGGGGCCCTGCCCTAAAGGCCAGCGCGGGAGGTAATGGAGAAGTGGGTGGCCGTCAAGAAGCAGCCCGGCTGTCCCCGCCCCCTACTTCTGCTCTGGCTTCTGCCTGGTTCTCGGGCAGCCTTGGTGGGCGCCAGCACGTGCCCACCGCACCCTCCTGTCGGCTGCTGGTGGGCAAGGAGGGACCAGGATGACACAGAGTGAGGAGACAAGCACACACACACATGAATGAGTGCACACACGAGCAGATATGCACACACGTGCAAACACATGCACACACACACACAAACACAAAAATATGTACACACAGAAGCACAAACCTCATGCCCCTGGGAGCAGCTTTGGTTCCTCCCTGGGGCTCCTCTGCTCATGCGCTCTCACCCTCGGGCGAAGGCAGCTGCTCTGTGGAGGGGCTTTGGCTGCAGGCTACACCCAGTGTCCAGCCCGGCCCCCGCGCCCTTCCAGTGTAGCCTCACGGCCACACCATGTGACCCACCTCATATCAGGGACCTGTCCTGGGCCAGGAGTCTAATTCAAAGGGTCCGCACCTGCTTCCCGCCTACTTCCCGAGTCTGCCCCTGACCCAAGGTCCAGCCGAGGCCTCTCCTTGCTTGGATCAGTGACTCAGAAGATCAAACCAGGGACATCTGCTTCCTTTCCATCTGAGGCCTTGTGTGGGGTGGTGTCATGAGGGTTGGTGAGGGGCCAGGTCATGGCAAAATGAACAGGAACCAGCAAGGATCCTGGCCTCTGGTCAGACTTCCCTCCCTCCCTCCCACCCTCCCTCCCTCTCCTTCCTTCCTTCCTTCCTTCCTTCCTTCCTTCCTTCCTTCCTTCCTTCCTTCCTTCCTTCCTTCCTTTCTTCCTTCCTTCCTTCCTTCCTTCCTTCCCTGCTGACAGGGCCCCAAGACCATTTTCGGTGACACTAAGACCAGGACTGCTTGGGTCCATCAGTGCGGGGGGGCCCCCAAGGCCACCCTGGCTGTGTCTGGGGGATGCTGCAGTGCAGGGGCTGACCCAGGACGTCTGCATGCCAGACGGCCACTCCAGTCCTGAGCATCCCCAACCCAAGACACGTTTCTAATGTTTCTATGTTGTCTTTCAGCCTCCGGGGTCCCACCAGAGCCGGTAAGAGTCCTGGGGTCACACCCAGCCCCCGCCTTCCCCTTTCCCAGCTCCTGCTCCTGGCCCTGTTGCCCCAAGATGGAGCACATGGGAGAGGCCAGAAAAGGGTGGGAAGGAGTGGGACTGGGTGGGCAGTCGAGGGAGGTAGCTGGTGCTGGGGCCAGCGGCCGCCATGTACATGGGGCCTGAGACACCCCCACTTCATCAGATAACCTGCCACTCTGTCAAATGGGGCCCTTGTGCATAGGGGGCTTGGGGACCTGACAGCCTTGCGGCGGGGACCTGGGAGAGACAGGGGTGCCTAGCAGAGCGAGGGGAGGGGGCAGAGGCTTGGGGTCCTCTGCAGAAGCCCCTCAGCACTGCCCGCCCCTCCAGGATGCCCAGGAGGAAGTCAGCTATGCGCACCTCTCTCTGTGCCCCCGTGACCCGGAGCCCACCTACACCAACATGGACCCCAGCGCAGACCCCACAGGTGGCCACCAAGTACAGCAGCATCAGGAAGCCAAGGACTGGGCTCTGTGACCCCCCTCTCCAGCCTGCGTCCCCAGTATGACCACACCCTGGGGTCCAGGTGTTAGACGGGGTTGGTTCTGCCCCTCCCTTTCTCTCGCCCACCACTTGGGAAGATGTTCTGGTCCCCAGGCGCTGATTGGATGAGACTGAGATTGACAGCGGTGCATGATCCTTCTCCTTCTTCCTGGGCGCATCGCTAAGTAACAGCCCCCCCATCCCCGACCTCAGTACGAGGTCAACCCAGTCTCACGCAAGCACATGCCCAACCACTGAACCTCTTAGTCCTGAGAACACTGTGCTTTGGAGACGGGATGGGCCTGCAGGGTGGGTCCACAACCTCTGCCTGGCCCCTCAGTACAGGTTGCAGAAGAGGGAACAGAAGGGGCCGGGCCTATACTGGAAACGACAGGATACCCCACCTGCAACATGGTCAGTAGCCGAACCCCCCTGAGTTGCCTCACTTTCTGCTGCATCCGCCCTGCTTCTTTGCTCTCCAGTTAGGAAGGGGAAGTCTCTATTGGGAGGGCTCACAGGGCAGGGAAGATGATAGGGAGCCAGTGAGGGTGGGTGTGAACTTCCCTCTGGGGCTCCCACCACCATCCAGGCTGCCCCTGAGCTTCTGTCCCTGCCTCCTCAGAGGTCACCGGGGGCTGATGGGAACAGAGACAAGGCCTGTCCCCAGCTGCTGCCCGGCTCCCTCACTCCTGCAGGGACTCAGCCCCTCCCCCAGCTGCCCCTGCACCAGTCTGCACTTCCTGCCCAGGTCACCAGGATGCTTCTGTGAGGGGGACCTCGCCACTCCAACTCTAGGGTCCCCGGATCCCCTAGACTCTACACTCCCCAGACACACATCCATGAGATCACAGAGACCCTGGGAGGGCTGGAGAGGGGGCACAGGAACGAGGCAGTGCTCGCTGGGCATGTGGCCAAGCCCAGTCCGGCCCCAGCACTGCACAGGGGCCCCCGGGACCCACCAGGAGTGACCATTGAGCACAGAGCAGGAGTCATGCCCGAGCACTGCAGGACCAAGTGCTGCCAGGAGGGACCCCGGCTCCTGAGGTCTACTTGGGAGACCCAACCAACCCACACCTGGGGCCTCTGGACCTGGGGCTTCCTGCAGGGGGCAGCAGGTAGGGTCGGGGGTCCAGTGCTGGGGGGCGGCTCAGCCCCACACTTCGGCCCAGGTTTCTGCCCCTGAGGAGCCCCAGCCCCAAAGAGCGTCTGTCAGGATCCCCCAGGGAGTCGGGACAGGAGCTGGAGGCGTCCTGGAGCTTCTTAGCTTCAGCGGATTCAGAGAAACGGGGCCAAGTGGGAGCCAGAGGGAGGGACGTTAGGGGGTCGGGGCTGACGGACAGGAGAGGGCGCGGGGCAGCTGTGTCCAGGCTAGAAAACCTCATGCTTGGGAAAGCCCCTGAACAGACACAGGCCTGAAGGGAGATTGTTAGGAGGTGAGAAGCAGCCTGTGCTCAGGGAGGAGACACGGTGGGGGGGAGGGGGAGGTCAAGGAGACTAAGGGAGAGAAGCGCCTGGGGGGGTGGGGGCAGGGATGGGAGGGTGGGGGCTGCAGGGGGATGAGAGAGAGAAGGGGACACTGTGGCGGGAAATGTACGCTGATGGAGGGGTGACTGTCGGAACACTGTATCACTGAAACCTGACCATGATCAGCTTTGTAACTCTGTATCCCACTGTGATTCAATTAAAAAAGAAAAGCCAAGGAACATGTTTTGTAAGACAAAACTTTGTGTCGAATTTACATGGAAAACAAGAACTAGGATGTCTAAAAGCACATTTGAGAAATAGTAAAGTGAGAATGACTCTGCTGACATTGAGTCTTACTGGAGCTACATTAGTCACCTGGACCCTTAGAGGCGGGAGGACACGGAACTTCCAGGGTAAAGCAGCTCAATCCCTGGATTCTCAGCAACAGACACGTCTCTGTCCTTGGTCCTGAAACTAACCCTTCCCTCGTTTCTTCTGGAACTCAACAGAAAATTCAAACCGTGTCTGAAAGATAGGTAAGAGATCCAGAGCAAGGCTTGTCACTGACAGGCAGCCCTGCTGGCAAAGCCGGTCACTTGTCCTAGGGGCCCTGAGCTCTGGCTAAAGCAGAGAAGCCAGGAAGGAAAAGGTCGCTAGGAGGCGCCAAGGAGCCTCAGTGGCGCCAGGTGTAGGTTCCAGTTGTCGTAGGGAAGGAGAGCAGGTCTTCTGGGATGGGAACCCCGGGGAGAAGTTTCCATGGAAACACTGTCGTGGTTCCTGCAGAGAGGAGTGCACACACCTGCACACATGCAGAATTGCACACAGACACATCTGCACACACATCTGCACACATACACCAGCACACAGACACACACACCTGAATCATACACCTGAGTATACACAGCATCATACACACATACACCTGCACCCACACAGGCAGACAAGCAACTGCACTTGCATGCCCTGATGCACACACCTGCATACACATAATTCACACACCGACTCATGCACACATATCACACAGGTGCAGACACATGTGTGTGCATACATCAAACCCTTTGTTTCCTGTCATGGCCATTATACAAATGGGAGTGGGGTGGGGCGTGAAGGACAAGCTCCCTGGGACTGAACTAAACCTGTGAGTGACCGTGAGCTCCCCCTCTTCAGCTACACCCCCAGGTCAAGGCTGTTCTACTGCATCGGCAGTGGGGGCATGTGCCAAGGACTTGCATCCTTCTCACATACACACACACACACACACACACACACGAGTACTAGGCATACTCACACAACTGCACACACTAAACATGGACTCACAGTCCTGCACCTTAGACATGCAACACACTCCCTAAACATGTGTACACACACTCCCACATATTCCCACTTGCACACGTAGCACAGGATACGCATACGCATATCATAGGCATACACTCACACACACAAATGCACACACACACATGCACACATACTAAGACATATTACGCTCACACACCCGCACCAAGACTTGAGAGTAAATGGTGATCAGAGGATCCATCCAACCTTATCTTTCCCATTGTGGGAAGAAGCCCTGGGGTGACCCTGCCTGGGCAGGATCGTGTCGTCAGGGTCCCAGGAGACGAGGATTCCTGGGAGCACACGGGTCCCCAGAGTTGGGCCCCAGCTCTGGGAGGATCTCACTGCCTCTGCCTTGCAGTCATTCTCTGATCCTGGTACAACCGCATGGGGACGGGGTGGGAAGGGGGATCTGAGCAGCTCAGGTGAGGTTAGACCCCCGTCTGCTTGGGTAAGTGCAGAAGGGGACCCCGTGCCCCCAGCCTCACTTCTCTCTTCTCCAGTCCGCCCACCCTTTGTGTGCAGAGGCTGCTGGCTCTGAGGACTGGACAGGCCTCACATCAGGTCAAGTGCAGACGCGCTGGCCACATCCTCTGGCGGCCCACGGCCCTTCTAAGGGTCTCCGCACCTGCCACAGCCTGTGCTCGTCCTACCGAGGCCTGAGGGGCTCACGTCTTTCCATGGTCTCTGTCCCCCAATGGGAACACGCTGTGGGCTCTCATACTTGGGACCGAATAGGAGAAAACTGTTCCTGGAAGTCCGCTGCCCTGAAATGGGACTGTTGGGCATATTCCCGGCAAAAACACCCACACCCATGACCAGTGTCACAGCCGGGACTCCCTTCCTGGACCCTTTTCCCTGCAGTGAGTATTTGAAACCCCTCCCCTGACCATTTCCACAGAGGCAGGTTCTCCAGGGTGCTGTTTCCGCTGGAAGCTGTGGACTTGTTCCAGGAGAAGAGGCCAGATGTTCTCTTCACTACATCCTGCGTGGGGGCCTCCTGCTCCTTCACCCCATCTCTGACCACTGAATCCCCCCTCAAGCAGGACATGGAAATGTTCAGCTGTGGATGGGCAGTGTTTCAGGAAGTGGGGACTGGGCACTGCAGGATGGTGACCCCGGCTCTTCCTGGCACCCCAATTTCTGCGGCCCCTCAATGCTCTGTGATTGGCGGTTCTCTGTCCGTTTCCTAGGGCCCCTCTGAGGCCAGCTTGCCCAGACGACAGCCCCCATCATGACCAGAAACAGGGGCACCTTCAGGAAGACCAGGAGCAGGAAGTGGACGCTGCTGAGCAGGGACCTAAAGAGGAGACAGTGACACGAAATGAGGCACCTCCCAGGCCCTTCTCCCAAGCCCCTGGGCCCCATCACCTGTGTGAGGGCACCTGAGTTTCCCCCAGGACAGCCCCTGGGCCTCAGTCACTTGGACCCCGCTCAGTCCAAGGAGCCCATCAGGTGGGAGCACTGATGACCTCTGAGTCCCAGAACCCCGTATCTGGCCAGATGCTCCCCTCGTGGCCAGAGACCCTCATGGAGCCTCCAGGGCTGACCTGGAAGAAGAAGCAGGTCTCAGCTCACCTTTTCTTAGCGACTGGAAGAAGGAAACCTCAGAACAAGGACATGTGGGAAGGGAACCTGAGGATTCTGAGGGGGACCAGGGTCTCCTCATGGGGTCACCATGTCCAGAGTCTGAACAGGACGGACCGGGCCTCCCTGCTTCTAGCAGCCTCAGAGTGGCAGAGGCTGGGGGCACCAAGCCTGGACTCTATGCCCAGTCTTGGGAATGGGGGGCAGTAGAGTCGGCCAAGGACAGAATACTAGAAACTGGACAGTGCTCCATGGCAGCTGACTACCAGGCCATGTGACCAGGACACTCGAATCTCCACAGTCTTCCTGTTGGGGACCAGGTCTGTCCCAGTGCCCCAGGATCCTGAGTAACTGGCCCCTCTCCAGGTGCATCTCTGGTGGTCCCCAGTCTGTCTCATGCTCCCTCCAGAGCTGGGCGGGACACAGACCTCAGGAAATGTGCGATCACAGCATCCAGACACCCACGAGCACACAGGGGGTGTCTGTGGGCCCCGAGACACTGAGCAACAGGAAGTGGGGGTCCACCCAGCCTCTGTGGGAGGCTCAGGAGGGATAAACTCTGACCTGTCCCGGCTGCAAAGCGGCTCCAATGGGCAGTCGGGTGTGTGAGCTGAAGCATCTGAGGGACTTACCCGGCCTTACTGGGGTGATGGGTCTCGTTGGGGGAGCCTGCGTTCTCCTCCGAGGAGTTGGGTCCTGTGGGGGCATTGCTGGAGAAAGTGGCCATGCTGGTCGGTCCTGTGTTTGCTGTGGACAGGCAGACCAGCTGGCACAGACAGTTGGTCTCTCCCCCGCCCTCGACCACAGGGGCTGTGGGCTCAGGACTGAGACTGGAAGGGGCGACCAGCCTCACCCCCACCTGCCGACCCTTCAGCAAGTAGGTGTGCTGGACTCAGGATCAGGAACTTCGAGGTGCACAGGGGGCTCGGGCCGAGCTAGGCGGACCCGTCGAGTGTCCCACCCTGCTGCTGCCTCTGGCTGACACCTCCCAGACTCCTCAGCCCCGGGCTGTGCCCCATCCCCTGAGACTCAACCGGGGTCCCCATGCTGGTCAGGGCCTTCCTCGAGGACACTATTGTCTGCTGCAGGAAAGGCTAAGTGTGGGGTCAGAGCCCAGACACCCCAGGAAGCCCCCTTTGCTCCAGCCCCTACCCCAGGTCCCTGGCTACCCCAGATCGTGGGGTTCTGCTGCCCACACAGGGGTCTGCACCCTGGGAGGCCCTGGGACGAGACAGCTTGTGCTGACTGACACTCATCAGCCCCCAACTCAGTACCCGCAATTCCTCCTGCAGACCCCAGGAATTCCAGCCCCCCGACTCTGTGGGACGCCCCCCTGTAGCCCCAGTGCAGGGCTCCAAGAGGGAATCACCGAAGTCCCAGGCAAGGAACCCGGCACCGAGGTCTCAGCAGCACTGGCAGGCCCTGGGCCCCATCACTGGAGGAGGGTCCCTGTGTCCCTGTGTCCTTCTGAGATTCCCCGGCTCTGGGGCCAGCCAGCCCCGAGCTGGGCAGAGAGCGCTGAACCCAGAGAAGGCCGGGGCACCCGGGGTGGGGGGAGCCCCTGAGCATCAAAGTCAAGCCCCCCCACCCCAGTGCCCACATGGGCCAGGACTCAGCCCCAGGACAGTCCCTTAGAATGACCGATGAGGACAAGAACCTAGGAGAAGCCAGAGCAGGGCCTGGGGGACTCGTGACACAGACACGGTCACCTACCTGGGCTGATGGTCACAGTGACTAGGAACCTCAGGTCAGGTCCTGCTCTGTCAATACCGCACCAGTACGTGTCGTCATCATCATCCCTGAGCTGCTCCATGGTCACTGTGAACCTGCCCCCACTGCGGTCTTCCCTGATGGTCACCCGGTCCTTCCTCACCACCAGCTTTTCTTTAGAGATTTCTACACTGTTCTGACAGGCAACAAAGTCTGCCTCTCTGCACCACCACTTCCGGGAACTCTTATACTTGGCCTCATACTGACAGGTCACATTCAAGGAGCTTCCAGCTTGACCGACAACTTCTCTGAGTCCCCTGAAAGCAGTAGAGCCTGGAGACAAACGCACAAGCCTGTCACCTCCCAGCATGGGCAGTGCCACCACCGGGCATGGGGACTCACCCCATCCCTCCCCACCCAGGGAAACCCACCTCCCCTGTCCCCTCTCTGTCTCCCTGGAACCCCCAGGACCCCATTCAGGCCTCAGATACTCAAGACCGTGACCCTGAGCAGTGATGGCCCCTGCCCGGCGGCGCAGACCCGCTGCACACGGACGCTTCAGCCTGTCCCTTAGCAGCCCTGCGGGACTGGGCTCAAACCCCAGCACTGCCAGTGGTGATTCCTGAGGGCAGGGCCAGTAGTTTCCCTAAGCATCACCTGGTGTGGCCCCCAAACAGAACAAAACAAAACAACAAATTCTTCGCTAGAGAAAATTCCTTGTCTATGTCAACATTTACCCATGAATATTAATATTTTATTCTATTTTATTAATAATTTTTAAAAGAAGAAATTTTTGTTGCTTCTGAGACAATTACTTAGAATGTTATCTATTTTATAGAGTATTATTATTGGGGGGTCATTTTTTATTATCTAAGTTATTAATTTCTTTCCAGGAGTGACCCCTGAGCTTGAGCCCTGACACTGTGGGGTGGGTCCAAAAACAACAAAAAATTTTTTTGGCTTTTTTCACTTTTAAAAGAGATATGTTTCACATAGTATAAAAATTTTCTCTTTTAAAGCATATTTTGGGACTGCAGATGGGATCAGTAGGAGAGCACCTTGTATTTGTGAGGTTCTGGATTCCATTCCTAGCACCACAACAGAAAATAAATTCAAAAAATTTTAATATTTTAAATGTATATTTTGGTAACTATCAGGATGTTACAAGCTGATTCTAGAATCTTTGAATCACCTCAGATGGAAGCCTTTTTCTCTTCCTCTCTCCATCCCTCCCTCCCTTCTTTCCTTCCTTTTTTTCTTATTTCCTTATTACTTTCTTTTTTCCTTCCTTCCTTCCTTCCTTCCTTCCTTCCTTCCTTCCTTCCTTCCTTCCTTCCATCCTTCCTTCCTCTTTTTTTATCACTCATTTTATTTGGACACTCACAGTGGTGCTTAGGGGTTACTCCTAGCTCTGCACTCAGGAATCACTTATGGTAGGCTCAGGGGATCCTATGGGGTGAATGAACCTTGGTCGGACCCACGCAAGGCAAGTGCATTATCCACTGTACCTTCACTCCAGTCCCTCTCTTTTCTCTGAGCCAAGTATTACACCCAATACATCATGCATTCAACCCTCTATACCTAAGCCACCTTGTTTTTATTTTATTTAAATACAAAGAGTCTTTATACTTTTCTATTATCTATATTTTATATTATCCAATTATATCAGGATGTTTCAGGGATATCAAACCAAAATCATTTCAGGTCATATTTATTTCCTGTGAAAGATTTTCAGATGCATTCATCTTTTTAATATTTAGCAAAGGAGTTTCATAAAGTTTGACAAGGTACAAATATAACACTTGTGGGGATGGGTGAGTTCCTCAACCTGCCCCAACAGAACCCAATCGCCACCATGCTCACAGCACTTCTCCGCAGGCCTGGAACGAGCCTCATCCTTGAGAATGAATCTGCTGAAAAACCCAGGTATTGTATGTGTGGCTGAAATCTCCAGGCTCACATGGAGTCAGGTATGGGCATCCTGCCCCCATCTCCCTGCGCTTCTGGGAGCCTGGCAGTCACACCCACAAACTGTCTCTGGAGCCATGTAATCTCATTAACAGCCATGATCCAGAGACTCACAAATAAATCTTGGAAGAGAGCAACACACTGCAGAGATTTCTCTGGACCCCAAAATCACCATCCAGTCAAAAATTTAACTCCAGCATTATCCCCTATTTAAAATTTTAGCATTCCTGGATATCTCATTCTTTATGCCACTAATATACCAAGAGTAGCACACCATATTTGATGGAGTGTGAAGTAGAAGGCAACCAATCTTTCTTTTTAATTCTTTTTTTAAAATTTATTTTATTGAATCACCATGTGGAAAGTTACAGAGTTCTCAGGCTTATGTCTCAGTTATACAATGCTCAAACACCCGGCCCTTCACCAGTGCCCATATTCCACCACCAATAAAAACAAAAATGAAACAAACAAACAAAAAACCCCAGTATAAATCCCACCCCTCAACCCCCAAACTCCCCCCTGCGTGACTGATAATTTCACTTCCTTTTCTCTTTACCTTGATTACATTCCATATTTTAACACAAAACTCACCATTGTTGTTGGACTTTCAACACAGACTCACTATTTTTGTTGGAATTTATCCCCCAAGAATACAGCTCTATTGACAAGGAAATATTTGATAATAAGTTTTCCACTGATGAGAATGAAGAGATAAAAAGGTTTACAATTTCTGTATTATAGTAATTAAGTCCAGGGAGATTTAAGTTGGAAATTGAATCATTTCCCTTCCTGGAGCAGCATGGAGCAAAAGCTTAGTTCACAGTCTGCATACATGGTTGCAAGCACTCGCTGGAATCCCAAGTCATAAAGCTGGCTCTGGCTCCTGCTCGTTCCACATCCATGCGGCAGTGCAAAGGCATGGCCACCCGGGTCGAATCTCAGCCGGAGCCCGAGCTCCAGCCCCGGCCCGAGACAGAAGGTAACCAATCTTTATCTATCTATCTATCTATCTATATGCACACAAGTCTCAACCTGTAACAACATGTTAGTGATCTCTTATACATCTTATATATCTTATATATCTCTTAATGACTCCGAGGTAAAATACAACAATTCTCACACATTTTACTCTAAGGAAATCTTTTTGGATCATTTTTAGTGAAATATTCATAAGAATACGAAATAAATTATTTAGTATCTGCCTTTGGAGCTGGCTTGGGTGGTGGTGGGAAAATTCAAAATAATGGGGTGGCAGGTGTAATGGTGGGGCGATTGGTGTTGAAATATTGAATGTAAAAATTATGTGAAGAACTATAAAAATAAAATTTAAAAATAGATTAATTAAAATAAATAAATAAGCAAACAACAGCTGAATATGCCAATAAAAAATAAAAAGGGGCCACTCCCCTCACGCTCGTATGAGCGTTACCCAAGAGGGAACTGGCAGAAAAACCCAGGTATGCAGGAACCCGTGACTGAGATCTCCAAGCCCGCTTGCATCAGGACCGGGCCTCCTCCCCACAACTCCCCAGTTTTCCAGCAGCTTGGCAGTCACACCCACAAACTGCCCCCTGCGCCATGTGATCTCAACAGCCAAGATCCAGAGACTATAAAACAGAGCTCCAGAAGAGAACCATACAGCATTTTCTTGAGCACGTGGCCGCATTTACAGCCACACAATCTCTTATACTCTAGCCCACTGATGTATAAAAATAAAAAGAAAAGGCGCGGGCGAGGGAAGGGACGCCTCACCGCACCGAGCCAGGAACAGGGCCTAGGGCAGCAGCTGTCTCTCCCGCCACCCGAGTTCGGTAGCCTCCAGCCGCTTCCCCCACCCCGGGGAGGTTGATGGCGAAGATGTGGCAGGCAAAGGAAGGAATGGAGCATGATGGTTGGTCTCACTTGCAGTTTATTCCAGTCTTCCCTCTATACACTCTCCGTCCTCTCTACACCTTTCCGCCTCTCACCATCTCTCCTAACCCCTTTTATTGATCATGGCCCTTCCAAAGGGCACAATACATTGACTTCACCAAAAGCACCAAAAGATCTTACAGGAAGAACATTGAGGCAACAAAATTCTCTTGTATCTGCAGGCCCTTAATCTAGGCCCCCCGGAAAGAAGGTACAAAAAAAAAAAAAACCTAAGCCTTCTTTGGGCTGAAAGCACTCGGATTTACATCCCAAAGACCAGGCTGGGCTGCAGCAAGAAATCTACATGTCAATTACAAACTAGCCAGCACCTGAAATTTACATTCCAAAGACTAGGCTGGGCCAGAGCCTGGAATCTACAAAGTCAAATCAAGCCTGACTAGCACCTTAGATCTGCGGGTCAAAGATCAGCTAGGTTTCTGTGACAAAACTCCAGAAGGCAGCTGGAAAAGGGGAAAGATTCCAACACACTGATGTACCTAAAGTGGCACACATTTGTTTGGTTTTAACATACTTGCTTGTATTCTCTTATATTTGGGCTTAAATGGCTCCAGGATAAAATACAACAACCTTCAGATACTTCCCTCTTATTGTGGTGGAAAGGTGCTCGGCGGTGGGATTGGGGTTTGAATATTATTTGTAATAAATTATTGTGAACTACTTTTATGAAAATGAAGTATAAAATATTGCAAAAATGGAAAGGTTAAAGAGTGAGGAAAATAAGTGGGATGAATAGGGTAGAAAGGGACAGAGCTGGAGAGGTCGGACAGCACTTGAGGCCCTTGCGGTGCACGCCCCTGACCCCGCTGGCGCCCCAGACTCGCTTCCCCCCAGCATTGCCAGCAGTAATTCCTGAGTGTCAAGAGGGACCCCTGAGCATCGCCAAGTGTGAGCCAAATGCAAGAACAAAAAGAGAGAAGAAAAAACATTTCTCTTGATAAAGAGAGAAGGCTAAAGCAATATTAAAATTAGGAGTTTCCTGCATGGAGACAGGTTTCTAAGTAGGGAGCAGAGAAGATGGACAGGGATGCCTGGAGGTGGGGGAAGGTCAAGGACTGATGCCCGAGTACTTCCGGGTCAGGACCACACCCTAAAGACAGCTCAAGAGCTGGCACACACCTGCCTGCTGAGCCCAGGCTCCCTCTCCACCACCACTGGGAGACACGGAGAAGGACCAGAAGCCCCTGAGCTCATCAGAGGGACCCACCCTCAGGACCACCCAGACCCATCGTAGCCGTTCCCAAGCCCTTGGCCCTTCCGCCCTCTCTTTCTCCCAGTGCCTAGTGCCCACACCATGCTCCTTGGCTGTCCAGCACACTCCCCGCTTTCCTTCCTGCACCTCTTTCCCTCCTTCCAGGGTCCCTGCCACCCCTGGGGACAGAGCAGTAGGAGGAGTGACCGCTGGTCTCTGCGCTGTCTCCACTGCTCCCCCACACCCGACCCGGGGCCTCACTGCCCACTGGGGCCACCCAAAAGGGTCAGGAGCTCTGCCCTGAGCAAGTCCTTCTACTGCCCACCCCCATCCCCACAGTTGGCCCTTGCTGAGCCCACTGCATTGGGGACAGTACCCACCTGCTATGGACCACCCCACCCAGGGCACCGGCGGCTGCAACTCCAGCTCAGGCCTTGCGGGCTCCTGGTGAACTGGGGTGGGCCCAGCGGGACCCGGGAAGGGCCCCTTCTCCCAGGACAGGCCCGACTCACCTGAGAGGCTGCAGAGGAAGAGGAGTGCGAGCGGCCACATCCTCTCACCCAGGGCCGGGGTGTGGCACAGCCAGTGGACAGACGGAGCCCCTCACCGTCCCTCCTTCCCCTCTCTCTCTATCTCTCTCTCCCTATCTCTGTCTCTGTCTCTCCTCTCCCTCTCCTCCTCTGTCTCTCACTTCCTCCTGCAACCACTCCCCAGCCCTGCAACACACAAAAAGAGGAAGGATACCTGAGACCCGGAAGGGAGGCCCCGCCGGAAGTTCATGTCCTTTACCAAACTAAAGCTTAGCATCCAGTTTCTAGGGCTGGGGCGCCCAGCACCCCTAGGCCCTGCCCCTTCTATTTGTGGCTCTGCCATCTCTGCCTGACGCCTTCCCCCAGGATGAAGCTGCTGGCCGGAAGGTGAGAACATTTCGAACCTGAGAAAGATCCTGTCCCAAGGGGAGCCTGTCTGCTGCAGGCAGGCCAGTAGGCAGGGAAGGGTCCCCATGGCAGTGGGGTTCCTAGGATGTAGTAAAACCACCGAAGGCCGTCAGGGCCCACCTTGTGAGCACAGGAGCTCAGGCCTGATAAGGCTTCACCTGGTGCCAGCAACAGACCAGAGAAGGCTGAACGCTGCTCCGAGAGAAACTCCAGCAGGAACAAAGGCCAGGCACGGAATTTCAAAGAGGACCATCAACTATCCCCAACTCTACCCCCTTGGCCATAACCCTAGCAACGGACTCTTACCTTGCTAGAAAGCCCCACATTAGGTAGGTTGGAGAAACCCTATGAAAGCCATCTTGAACAAAGACAGGGCTCACTTATGCTGCCTGAGCCCATGTGCTGCTCGTGCCACGTTGCTGAGCACGTGTGTCGCCCGCATCACCCCTCTGGAGCTGTGGCCTGGGGCTCGCTCCACGTTTGAGAAGCCCTCTTCTCCCTTGAGCGCATTACCCACTCTCCCTTTGCTCTCCCTCCTTCCCCTTTCTCAAACCCTCTCCATAAAAGCTGTTTTCTTCACTGCTCATCTGCTGAAATTCCTTTCTGTGAGGAAAGACAAGGGCCCGGGACCCCTGGGTAAGCCTAGGGCTGGCTCTCCTTTCCTGCAGAGAGCAGCTCCTCGCTCCAGCCTGAGGCTGCGGCTTCGAGAGAAACGGGTGAAGGGAGATTAACTCCTGTGCTGAGGAGACCAAGTGGACATCAGGCGTGGTCTGACGGTCACCGCGTGGGGCTGGTGGGACGCTGACGTCACTCCCACCAGCTCTCGGGCTCCTTCTCTCAGCAGATCCAGGCTGTCCTCTTGATCCTTTCTAGCAGCCCCGCATGCTTCAGAGCCAAGTAGGCAAGACCCCAGACTCTCCGTGGGGGACGGTGGGCAAAGCAATCAGGGGGCCTACCCGGGGGGCGAGACGCTGTTCTAGCAACCGAGCGAGAAGGTCGAGCAGCCTGAGAGCCTCGGGAGAAGCAGCAGGAACGCCCGCTAATTGTGCCTCTTCTTCACAAACTCTTCTTGGGAACGGGAGAAGCAGGCAGTGCTGTGCGCGGGGGGCTGGGGAGGAAGGCTCCACGGGCTCAGCGGGAAAGTGCCTCACGCAGCCACAGAGCTGCGGCTGCTGGGACAGAGCGGGCACCGCCCCGACAGCCCTGAGCACTCAGTGTGGGACCCCGACCGTGGCAGACTGTGCTCCCACCCCCTCACAGGGGACCCCAGCATTTGACGCCTGCCGGGACAGCAGCACAGGGGCCCCTCCTGGGGCGGAGCGGAGGCCACCCCCTGTCTGAGCAGCCCCTTAGAGGGGCGAGCTGGTCCTCCAGGCTGGGGACAGTCCCCAAAGGACAAGCCTGTCCCCAGGGGGCTGCCCGAGAGGCCCAGGACCATTGTAGTGTTCCCACTCGGAGGTTAAAAGAGAAAGAACCTGGCCTGCCCCAGAGCCTGCCTCCCTACATGTGCCCTCACACACTCACACACACACATACACCAACACACGCACCAACACACACTCACACATACACCAACACACACCCCAACACACACTCACACACTCACATACACTACACACACCCCAACACACTCACACTCACACCAACATACTCACATATACCAACACACACCAACACACACACCAACACACACTCACACATACTCACATACACTCACACACTCACATACATTCACACATACCCCAACACACTCACACACACCAACACACTCACATACACTCACACATGCCCCAACACACTCACACACACCAACACACACTCACACTCACACATACCCCAACACACTCACACATACCAACACACACTCACATATACAAACACACACATACACCAACACACACACCAACACACACTCACATACACAAACACACACTGACACACCAACACCCACTAACACACACCACACCAACACACTCAAACATACCAACACACTCATTCACCAACACACATATATTCTCACACTCACTCACAAAACAACATGACACCAATACACACTCATACAAAAACATACTCACACACCAACATACCCATTCACACCCACACATATCACACACATCAATATACCACACACACCAACACATACTCCTGCACCAACACAAAATACCCTTACACACACCAACACATATTCATACACCAACATACACATACTCTCATACACACCAATACACACACTTGCACACACACACTCACACACCCATACATACTCAAATACACCAATACACACCAACACACACATTCATACGCTCACAGACCGACACAACAACATGTGCATTTCCACACTCACATGCCCACATAGATTCATACACACCAATACACTCATACCCACACACACACACTCTCACATACTCACACACTTTCTCTCACACACCAATAACACTCGCACTTACACACCCTTACCCACTAACACACCAACATACACACACACCAACTCATATGCACTGACACACAGGTACACAGATGTATGCCATGCATAGCGGCTCACAGATGTGTCCACACTCTCACCACACACAAACGTGTGTGCAACACACTCATACAACACATGCTCACCCTCATACAATACATCTGCAGCCTGTGCATTGGTGCCTTGTGCAAATACACATGTGTTCACACTCTCACTGCATACACACGCATTCACGCATGTAAAAAATGACAACTGACAGCACCCCACCAGGGAAATCTGGGACAGAGAGGATGAGATTCTCGTGTGTGGAGCAGAACTGCAGGCGCCGGAGCAGATAAGACCAAGCTTGCAAAGCAGCTTAGAAGGGAGTATCTGGGCCAAGTTGGCAAGAACAGGGCATCAGCCAGCACCAGGTGTCCGGCCCTGAGCCTCCCCTGACCTCCTAGTCACACGAGCCCAAGACACAGACACTGCCGTGTACACTTAGCAAGTCATCCTAACCTCAGCATCTAGCCTTGCCTGGGGTTGGACCAGGGCAAAGCAGAGAAGAAAAGGTGATCGGCCCATGATGCTGAACTTCCTGTGATTGGGCCTTCCTGTAAGCTGAGACCCTCTGTAAAATATGTGTGTATTTGGCAATAAAGTGAACAGCCATCGGCTGCTCCCGGAGGGGGTTTCTCTGCGCGCCCATCATCCTTCGCCCCACATCTGCCCGGACCTGGTCCGGGTCCGTTGGGGGAAAACTGTTCCCCAACACTCGTGACTCACTGATGGGCATGTAGCTGATAAGAGACCAACGGAAGCTTCTAACAGCCCCTCCAAAACTATATCTGGGGGGGAGCGAGTACCTGGGAAGGTCATTGAAGAGAAAATAGTTTTCAGGCCCAACGGCACAAGGACTAAGCAGCGAGAGGCACAGAGCAGCTAAGGGAGCTTTGGTGCCGTTTCCTGGGCTGAAACCCCGGGTACCAGTTAAAGAAATGAAGCTGATGGAGCAAACCCGCTGCTTCTCACGAAATTCCGGCTGCCCAAGGCTGCCAGCTCTGGTTGTTTCCGCGGCGTCCGGAAACCACACACAGAGAAGCGCCCACACCTGTGCACACTCTCCCTCCAGAATCTGTGAGTCCTCCCAGCACAGCAAAGAGGAAATGAGGAGAAACCGAGTCACAGTCACAAAAATAGTCCAGCGAGAGGGATGACAGCATGCAGGAGCCATAGCATGATAGGGAGCCGACCCGGGTTCAAACCCCCAACATCTCACATGCTCCTCTGAGCACTGCCCAGGGTGATCCCTGAGCACAGAGCCAGGAGTCAGGCCTGAGAACAGCCAGTGTGACCTCCAACCCAACCCAAACCAAAATGATGTGGATGTTAGCCCCGTCTCCATCCAAGGAACAAAGTTCTGGGTTGAGGCTTTCCCGCCCTGGGTCCGCCTTGGTCCCCACAATGGCCGCACCCTACCTTCCCTTGTGTATCTAACCCAGGGGTCCCGGGTGGCCCCAGCTGAGAGGTGAGGCTAAGCAGCATGTGACGGGGACAGGAGACACCTCCAGGGCTCTCGTCCCACATTGGCCAGACCCGGACCTGGGACGTCAGGATTGCTGGCCACTCCAAGGCAGAACTGGTCACTGGACTTCTTAGGGCCAGAAATGAAGCCTGTTTCCTGCGGGTAACTTACAGCCATCACACCCCCGCACTAAGGAGGCCAGCTCAGGCTCGTGCTCCAAGACGCCCGCTGGGGACCATTCATCCACCCTGGAGCAGGGCACATTGGTTCATCCTGGACAGACGTTCAAGCAGCCGGTCTTGTCCGGAGAAAATAGAGTCAGCCCCACACTGGCCCCAGGGAAGGGAAGGGGAGGGAAGAGAGCAGGAAGGAAGGGGAAGGGAGGGGAGGGGAGGGGAAGGGAGGAGAGGGGAGGGAGAAGGGAAGGGAACAGAAGGAAGGGGAAGGGAAAGGAAGGGGAGTGGGAGGGAGGGGAGAAGATTGGAAGGAATGGGACAGGAGAGGGGGGAGGGAGGGAAGGAGAGGGAGGGGAGGAGATGGGGAGGGAGAGCTTGCTGGGAAATCCAGCTGGAACTTGACCCCATGGCCTTTGGGTTTGAGTTCCAGTTTCGAGAAGGACCAGCAGGCTATGTGCCATGGTGAGAACAGAAGCAGTGTCAAGTCACATGGGGCGAAAGGGGAACTGTAAGTGCCAAGCCCCGACCACCTTCCGAAGCCCACACCTCCTGACTCAGGCCTCGGACTCAGAGGAAGTGAGGGACAGAGCGGGAGGCAGTCAGCCGTGGAAGCAGGCCGGGGAGATGGCAGTCAGGGCCCAGGCCATGGGGCCCCCCTCGCTGCTGCTGCTGCTGGTCTGCGTCCCAGGTGAGCAGGGCTGGGCCGCGGGGCAGGGGCACAGCAGAGGGGCTGGGCAAGGCGTGAAAGGAAGCTACGGGAAAGCGGGTTAGGCCGCACAGCCAAACCTGCCCTGGTCATATTTGCTCCTGGGAACCACACAGGCATCCGGGTGAGATGCTGTTAGCAGGGGTGCGTCGGTGCATACCTGGTCACTTTATTCTCTTTATTCACACTGCTGGTCCTGCTCAAAGTGAGAACACTAACCCAAGAGCACAGAGAAGGTCATCTAGAATAATTCTCTAGGGGCTCATCAAGGAACGATTTAGAACTCGACCATTATCTTGTTCTGTTTTGATTTGGGGCCACACCCAACAGTGCTCAAGGCTTATTCCTGGCTCTTCATTCAGGGATCACTCTTGGTGGGGCTCAGGGGACCATATGGGATGTTGGGGATTGAACTCGGGTCAGTCAAGCACAAAGAAAGAGCACTTCCTGTGTACAATCTTTCCAGCCCTTAAAATAATAATAAAATTTAGAGACAAACGGGGACTTTGTTTGAATTTTAGAACAAAATAATAGCAAGCCCCACCCCTAATTTGTAAGGAAAAATATATTGCGTGATTGGATGGAAAGAAGAAGATAAGGAAAGATGTAGGGATGGATGGATGGACATATGGATGGGTGGATAGATGGGTAGGTTGATGGATCAATGGATGGATAGATGGATGGATGAGTGTGTGGGTGGATAGGTGGATGGATGGATGAATGGGTGTGTGGGTGTGTATATGGATGGATGGGTGGATGAATGGATGGATGGGTGGGTGGATGCATGGATGGATGGATGGATGGATGATGCATAGATGGATGGATGGATGGATGCATTGATGGATGGATGGATGTGTGGGTGGACGGGTGTGTGGGTGGATGGATGGATGAATGGATGGGTGGGTGGATGGAATGATGGATGGGTGAATGGATGGATGGATGGACGATGCATAGATGGATGGATGGATGGATGCATTGATGGATGGATGGATGGATGTGTGGGTGGACGGGTGTGTGGGTGAATGGATGGATGAATGGATGGGTGGGTGGATGGAATGATGGATGGGTGGATGGGTGGATGGATGGATGGGTGTGTGGGTGGATGAATGGATGGGTGGATGGATGGATGAACTGAAGGAAGTATAGATGGGTGAGTGAATGAGTGCATGGATGGATGGATGGATGCATGCATGCATGGATGGGTGGGTGGATGAGTGCATGGATGGATGGAAGGATAGACAAACAGCAGAATGGATTAAAGGTTGGATGTGTGGTGGGTGGGCAGAAGAATCAACAGAGAGACAAACATAAGAGAGAGTTAAATCACATTTATTCAGAAATCTTTTTCTGACATTTGGTATTTTGCTAAAATGATTTCTCAGTATCCCTGTGGCTAAAGTTAACTCTCTTACTGTTTAGTGCAGATCAGACAAAAATGCTCGTTGGAATGATGAGGACATCATGGTACCCGGGGCTGCATGACTGTCCTGGCAGGAAGCCGGCAGTGGGGCCCAAGACTGATCACTTGGAGCTGGTGCCCCTGGGGAGCTAGAGAAGAAAGGGTCCTGTGATGGTTGGGGGGCTGCAGAGCTGAGGAGACGCCCAGGACATGATGCTGCCGACAGTGGCTGCTCGGGGTCACAGGTCACAGGTGTGGAGCAGGGAGTCCCTGAGGATGACGGGTGGGAGCACTGGCTGCGGGAAATCAAAGGAGTGACTGTCCTTGAATCATGTCCAGGAAGACGCTTAGAGGACCCTTCTATGCCCATGACTAACTCTCTTCTGAGTGACTCGGGTCCCCGAGCAAGAGGCTCCTCCTGCACAAGCAGAGATTGTAACTGGGACCCTAGAGAGATCATTTGGGAAGGGAAGTGGAATAGAAGCCGGAAGCTTCCTCCTGACCTCAGCACGAGCTTCACAGAGTTTGTCCTGGTTCTAGTTCACTCTCATTCCCTCCCTCCCTCCCTCCCTCCCTCCCTCCCTCCCTCCCTCCCTCCCTTCCACCCACTCTCTTTCCTCTGCTTCTTCCTTCTTTCCTTCCTTCCTTCCTTCCTTCCTTCCTTCCTTCCTTCCTTCCTTCCTTCCTTCCTTCCTTCCTTCCTTCCTTCCTTCCTCCTTATACACATCATACTCACATTCACCCACCCAGAAGTTCTTTTATCACCCTATCCACCCACCTACCCATCCGTCCACTTACCCAACAATCTATGTCCTACCAACTCATCCACCCATCAATTCATATATTCACTCATCATCCACCACCCATCCATCCACCCATCTCTTTAGGCATTTACCCACCCACCCATCCACTCACCCTTCCATCCACCATCCACTCACTCTTCCTTCCATTTACCCACCCACGCAACCATCTTATTTGGTTTCATTCAGTATTCGGGTATTGACGGGGCAGATAGAGCCTCTCGGAAACAATACTTCAGAGGACCACAGAACCTTCCTGGCACCCTCAAAGTCTTTCTTGTCACCCTCCATTCTTACCTAGTTGAGCACACAGGATTGAACACCCCCTCCAAAGTCCTAGAATCCCACCCAGATATATCCTTTGACTTCTCCCTTGTGTCAGCAAACCAAATACACCCCCTGCTTTCTGGGCACCACCCCCTGCCTCAGTGGGCCTTCTATGCCTGCACAGGACCTAACCCCGAGCCCTCGGAGCTCTTCAGAGCTAAGATGCAACTGATAATGTCTTCCAGGCTGTGTGTCCCTGAGCGGCCCCAGCAGGGTGACGGGCACCGCGGGGGGCTCCCTGAGCCTGCAGTGCCAGTACGAGGAGGCATTCAAGGCATTCAACAAGTACTGGTGCCGACAGCCCTGCCTGCCATTTGGGCACAGGACCGTGGAGACCCGGGGGGCTGAGGGCGTGGTGAGGAGTGGACGGGTGTCCATCACGGACCACTCTGAGGAGCTCAGCTTCACTGTGACCCTGGAGAACCTCACTGTCTCCGACACGGGCAAGTACCGGTGTGGGGTTGCGACGACGCTGCAGGAAGAAGACCCCTGGCTCTTCCAGTTTCAGCCCTTCGTGCAGGTCCAGGTGCTCGTGTCCCCAGGTGAGACCCTCCCACCCTTAGCCCCCTCAGTTCTCAGGGTCCCAGAAGGCTCAGCTCCAGGGACAGGGACTGGAAGGAGAGAGAGAATGTGAGTGTGTCTGTGTGTGGGAACAAAAGTGTGAGTCAAAGTAGGTGCATGAGTGTGTGAGTGTGTATGTGAGCATGTAAATGAGTGTGCAGATGTGTGTGTACAGGAGTGTGTGCATGTGTGTGACTGTGAGGATGTAGTTGAGTGTGTGTGAATGTATTTGTGTGAGAGCACAATGTATGTAAATGAGTGTATAGATGAGTGTGTTTGTGTGAGAGTGTAGAAGAGTGTGTGTGTATGTGAGTGGTGTGTACTTGTGTGTGAGCTTATACATGGATGTGTACATGAGTGTGAGACTGTGAACGTGGATATCAGTGTGTAAATGAGTGTGTAGATGAGCATGTATATGTGAGTGTGTACATGATGTGAGAGTATACAAGTGACGTGAGTGTGCAAATGTGAGTGTGAGCGTGTACATGAGTGTGAAAGGGCATAGAACCCTTATATGTGTGTGCATGAGAGAGAGAGGAAGAGAGGGCCTCAATTCTAGCATCATCCTGAGTCGTGGCAGCATCTGTGGGCTCTGGGTTCTGGGGAGAGGCCCTGAGATGCAGGGGGAGGGCAGTGGTCCCCCCTCAAAGTTCTTTCTGAGGATCCTCCCATCTTCGAGACCCTGCTCTGACCCAGACTCCCGAGAGCTGTGGCTTCCCCTTGTGGACCCTCGGAGCATCCTCTGCTCTGATGTTTCATCATGAGAACAAGACTCGGTTGTGTGTTGGCGGGGGTGTGGGGAACCCTCGTTAGTGATGTCCAGAGAGCCCCTTTGCCCTGGTCCAAGTGAGGGCGCTCCGGTCTCCTCCCTGAGGGCGTCCAGACGGAGGCAGAAACCCACTTCTCAGATGCAGTGTCCCCTCTATGGCTGCCTCCAGCCCTGGGCGTGGAGGTGGCCTGGCGACTAGGTGGATGAGGAGGGCGGGATCACTTGGGACCTGGGCCTGGCCTGGGTTGACCTTCAAATGCCTAGTTGGAGTTTGGGAGGGTCGCTGCCATCTTGATGGCCAGGTGGGATTCCTTGGGCTCATTCACAAAGTGCTCACGCCACTGGGACACAGATGAGAGTGAGATGGGTGGATGCTGCTCCCCGCTGGTCAGTCCAGAGGACTCACTCTGGGAATGTGCTGATCCCAAACACCCGCCAGCCCTTTTCCTGGTCAGGCCCTGATTGAGCTGGGGCAGTCACAGACTGGAACTCAGGCTTTGGTTTTCACCCTCAGCCTCCAGCAACCAGAACTATACAGAGACCCCTGGAACCCCCATGTCTGCATCAGAGACCCCCATGCCTGACCAACAAGGAGGGTAAGACGCTCGCGTTCCAGCATCTCACGGCCCCTGGTGGTTCGACTGTGCAGAGCTGCTTGTGACCTGGAGGCTCTCGAACTTAACCCAAGATAAGGCGATTCTGACTTGGAGTTTTCCCCATTCCTCCGAGGGGTTGAGCAGAGGTGAAGAAGGAGGAAGAGTAGGTGGAGGAGGAGGAGGAGGAGGAGGAGGAGGAAGAGAGGAGGAGAGAAGAAAGGAGAAGAAGGAGGAGAAGAAGGAGGAGGAAGAAGAAAAAGAGGAGGAGAAGGAAGTGGAGGAGGAGGAGGAGGAGGAGGAGGAGGAGGAGGAGGAGGAGGAGGAAGGACACTGGCTGGGTTGAGAGGCCATAGTGATAGACCAGTAGCAGGGTTAGGGGGCAGCCAGCACTCAGGGTAATAACTCGGGTGGCAGTTACATGATAAACAGGGACAGTGACATCTGTCAGTGATGCTGCCTGCAGGAGATGAAGAGGAAGTGAGGACGGAGTCCGGGTGGGAGTGGGGGCACACTAGGGCTGGGTGAGCCCGGGTTTCCTCCAAACTCACCTCCAGACGAAAAACCAAGAGAAGCCGGTTGAGGGCTGCACCCATAGCACAGCGGGGAGGGTTCGATCCACGATACCCCATAGGACCCCCAGCACTGCCAGGAGTGGCCCTGCTGAGTGTGCCCCCCAAAAGAGCAGTCTGTTTACAGAGCGGGAATCCCAGGAATAGCGGAGGCTGGTAGTGGAGACTGGGCAGTGGGCTTTGGGGGGTTCAGGAGCAAGTCAGCCTTTGGGGGATCCCTCGAGGGACAGCTCAGGCCTCCTGCAGGGTTGGGGTCCACACTGCAAATGTGGGGTTCGCAGGTACCACCTGAGCAGAGGCAGCTGGAACCCGGGACACTCCCTGAAGGACAGCCCCAGCGCAGGGACAGGACAGGGCACCAGGGGATACTGGCCAGGTGCCAAGAGACTGGCGTGTGACCCTCGTCCTGCGGGGAGCTGCAGTGTCCTGGCACCCTGGCATGAGGGGGGCTGGTCAGGAGCTGAGCCCAGAGTCGTTCCTTGGGGGCTGAGGTGGATGGGCCGGTTACACAGGCGGGGGTGCCCAAGTGAGGAATGAATGAAGGTTCATGCTAAGTGGACAGAGACATGTGGGGGTGTCTGTGCTCTAAGGGGGCTCAGCCAAGGCCAGTTCCTTTGAGTGCTGATGGTGGAGGCCTTTGCCGTGAGGTTGGAATGCTGTGCCTGGGCTGCTCTGCACCCCTACTCCTCACTCCTTCATGCACCCCTGCCCCACACCCCCTCACACACCCCTCCCAATACCTTCACAACCCCTCACGCACCCCTACCCCACACTCCTTCACGCACCCCTGCCCCAAATCCCCCATGCACCCCTGTCCCAACTCCACTCATACACCCCTGCCCCACACCCCTGCTCCCCACCCCCTCACCATTCCTTCCCCCACACCTCTATGGCCTGGCCTTCCCGGCCGATTCCCCAGATGCCAGCAGGACTCTGTGCCCGGTGCCCACCCTATGGTGCATTCTTGCCCAGGGCGACCCCAGTTTTGAGATCTTGACAGGATTGTGAGATCCCGAGGCTTGGCTCCAGGGAAGGCTATTGGGCCAGGAGGTGTCAGAGGCACCACACTTGCCTTGCACGGAGGCCTGGGCTCATCACGGTACTCTGTGTCCCCCCAAGCACAGGGCCAGCGCCCCCCCCAGCACTGCCTGTGTGACCCCCCAAGAAAGCAAAGCCGTGCAGAGTTGGAAGATGCTCCCCCAGGAGACTCACTTCCTGTCCTTGTCCCTCCAGGTCCCTGCTCTGCTGCGCCCCCTTCCTGCTCCTCATCCTCCTGAAGGTGACCCTGCTGCTGGGCGTGCTGGGGGCTGTCCTCTGGAGGAGCCGGGCCCTGAGGCCTAGGCGTCCCGTGTGGTGCCACTGACCCTATCCAGAGGACCAGAGGAGCACCCGGGCTGCACCTTCAGCGTTCTCCAGGGCTTTCCAGAGACTCATGAACAAGACTTTAAAACCCCTCAGCCAGCGTCTCTGTGCCTGGTGTCTCCAGGAAGAGACAGAGAGCTCTCCCAGGCACACCCCAACTTTGAATTCCAGTGGACGGAGAAGACCAAGCCCAGTGTACGAATGGGCAGCCCAAGGCAGCTTCTCTGGGGGTTTCATCCTCCACATGCCAGCCCCGGCTGGGGGTGTCCTCATCAGTGACCCCGCAGCGCCCCCAAGCATCAGAACCTGCTGAGGACTGGGCGGGCGTGGGTTCAGGGGGCCGAGCAGCGAGCTCCCCACGGGACTCTGCGCTCAGGGGCAATTTCTGGATACCCACACCACACCCTGGGTGACGCGCAGCTGGAACATCTGGGAAAGCAGAAGCTGGTGTGAGAAGCAGCTCCCAGACAAGGCTGGGGGGATGCCCGCCCAGGGGCTCACTGAGTGCAAATGACATTTGACCTGTAAGAAATCCCATTGGCAGGGGCGGGGCTTAGTCTACTAAAACCTTTTCTGGAAACTAGCTTCCTCCCCACACTGCGTGCTCTTGTTTGTTTAGGACCACATGCCCAGCGGTGCTCAGGGATCCCTCCTGGCGGGCTGGGGCGGGGGGGTCCTATGAAATGTTGGGGATTGGTTTGGGTAAGTGCTGGGCAAGTGGACTATCCTGCTGGCCTATTCTTTGGTCCTTGTCCATTTGTAAAGATGCCCAGAGCTTCAAAAATTCCCAGCGGTGGGACCAGAGTGATAGTCCATCAGGGAGGGCATTTGCCTTGCACACAGCCAACCCAGGTTCGATCCCCATTACCCCATATGGTCCTGAACCCTCTAGGAGTGATCCCTGAGCACAGACCTAGGGGTGAGTCCTGATCATTGCCAGGTGTGGCCCCCCAAAACAAAACAAAACAAAACAAAATCCCATTGGTCCCAGCCTACCATCCAGATCACAGGCTTTTTCTCCTGGAAGAGAGCAACATGACGCCCACCATAGCCATGCCATCGGAACCCTCACTAGGCTGTTTCACACAGGGTGCCCCAGAGCGGGGTGAGTGAGAGCCCTCCCCGCTCCAAGGTGTCCAGCCCTGGCAGCCAAAAACCTCCACAACCCAACCCCTGCCATGCTCAAGGCCGTTTCCCACACTCTCGGGCTGAGCTTCATGTATGAGTGAACGTATTCCTGGACCACGCGGCCACATTCTCAGCCACGCAACACATCATAAGACACTCCCTATCCATTCTCCATAAGTACTACACCACATTTGATGAGGTTCAAATAGTAGGCAACAAATCACACAGGGAAATATATATATATATATGCATATCTATGTAGTTTCAGATATATATGTGAAAGCTCAAATCACTCAACCCTTAACAACATCTTAGTGATATTCTAAAGAATGTCTTAATGACACCTGCCAAAATAGAACGATCTTCACATTGTCTCCTCTATGGATACTTTTTTGTAGCATTTTTCAGCGGTTTTCCATAACAGACAATACAAAATATATCATTTCAGTTGTGCTTTGAGACAGGGATTGGGGCTTTGGTTGGAAAATCCCAAATTTGGTGGTGGGAATGTGTAATGGTGGTGGAAATGGTGTTTGAATATTAAAAGTAATCAAATATTTTGAAACACCTTATAAAATTAAAAAAAAATAAAATAAGTGGTCCCAGCCTCCCTAGGTCTTGGGGCAACTCTGATCCCTAAGGCAGCACCGGCTAAGTCCCACCTCTGACCTTTGACCTGTGAGGCCTCCTAGCCACCCTCGTCCCCTTGAGGAGGCGCGTCCCATCTGCTCCGGAGTCCTGCCCCAGTCACTGCAGTGGGCATGGCCCTCACACACTTCACGGCCATGCCCGGAAACAAAAGAACTTTCCATCGATCCCTGGACACGCCTGGAAAGGATGCTCCAGGCACTCTGGCAGCAGGAGACCCCAAATCTCCAAAATCTCAGCGGGGTGATGACATACCCACTTTCCAGTTTGAGAACCAGGGGCGCTGGGACAGGGGACAGGAAGCAATCAGGCCACAGGGAGAATTCTTCCTGCTCGGAGGGTGGGTGGGCAACCTGTTTTATGGAGGGCACCCACAGAAAAGCTGCACCCCTCACACACACAGAGGGAACCCTCCAGGAAATAACCATGGGTGTGATTCCCACGGGGCTTCTGAGCTGCCCGGCTCTGGGCTGTGGCTGCAGCACTACACTTTGGGGAACAGACCAAGTCTGTGGTGTTCTGCTCTCACTCCTGGAATGGGCTTGGGGGACCACGTGGGGTGCCGGGGATCAAACCTGGGTCAGTCGTGTGCAAGGCCAGTGCCTTCCCCACCGAACTTGTACTATCGCCCCGGCCTCTTTGCAGTGTTCTTACCCGTCCCCCAGCTGTTGTGAGGGTGACACTGATGCCATGACAAACTGCAGCTAACCTTAAGTCTCTGCTGGGCCTCAGTTTCTGTTTCCCAAAAGCAGAACTTGAAGTTTCTGGAAGACTCCCAGTTGAGTAATTTGCCAAGAGTTGGGCAGTTGGGTCTGGCCAGTCATGAAGGGTCACTGTACCCTCCTTAGAAACTATTGCTAACCATTGCCTAATTGCTGACCACCATTTGATGGGGCCAATGCTAAAACTAGACCAGTATATAAATTGCTTCTTAACTCTGAACCTGATATAATCTGTAGGATAACATAGCCTCAGGTAGTTTAGGTTTATGTGGGTTGTTCCCATCACAGTGTTCCCATTCCTCTGTGTTTATTTGTAACTCCTTTCTTTGTGGTCTGTTGACTTGTAAATATTGTTTTTCTCTTCTCCTTGAGTCCTTTGCATAGTTTATTCAGAGCCAAGTCCTTTTGTATGGGCACAGGAAGACTTGTAGCAAATGCTATGCTTTGTAACCTGGGAGTCATTTGACTCTACATGATATTTTCCTCTTAGGCATCTGTTCTCTCGACCTAATCCTCAGCTGCCCTTACTTCCTAGCACCCTCAAAAGCAGGGTTCCGACAAGGGATGAGACGGACCCAGGGCAAGCGGTGAGTTGTGTGCTACCCTGGCATCGAGATGGGCCTGGCCAAAGTGCCTAATGCTTAACTATAAGCTAAGAGTTTAGTCATGGACAAATACTGTCATGACCCAAAAAGTAATAACTAGATTTGGACCCTGCTAGGGTGAGGAATGTTTCATCTGGCCTCAGTGCTGCAGTCTGAGTCTGTGGCAAGATGTTGCCAGGAGAGCTGCCCTACAAGCCTCAATGTATCTCTTACTCTGTCCATACAAAATAACTAGTATTGAGATGTTGATGGAGTTCTTGGACTGAGGAAAGGAGAAAAACACCTTAAGAGGTATTTTCCCTGCAGGTGGTCAGGAAGGGCTTTGGAATACCTCTAGGTGGTGTTTTCCTGTGAGCCTGGGGGGCCCTCAGGAAGGGCTTTCTTATGTTGATTTTGCTACCAGACCCGGTGTGGCCTAGAGGGCAAAGTGGAGAAGGACAAGTGTGTAAAACACAAAAAGAAAAAGAAAAAAGTGGCGGCGAGCACCTCACCGCACCGAGCCGGGCACTGGGCACAGGGCAATGGTGCTATCTCTCCCGCCACCCGTGTTCAGTAGTCTCCAGCCGCTTCCCCACCCCGGGGAGGTTGATGGTGATGACGAGGCCGGTGAAGGAAGGAACGGAGCCAGGCTGGTTGGTTTTAATCGCAGTTTATTCCATTTCCAACTCCATTCTCCTCTGATTCTCCTTCTGCTTCTTCCTCTCCCATCCTACTTCATTCTCTCTCACTGCTTCCACTGGAACCTGCCCCCAGCCTCCTCATCAGCCTCTTTAAATCCCTCCACCTCCGGGACCAAGGCTTACACAATAGGTGTGGTTATAGTCAATAGGGGGTAAAGTTCTATCCCTTAGGGGGTGCTTTCACTAGGACAGAATCTCTTTCAGCAGGGCATCTGCTCAAGAGCGGAATCCCATGGGTGTGTTTCTCCTCTCTTTGTCCAACTAACGTATAAGTATTCATATTATAAATCATTTTGTATGAACATAGCAAGAGATGCATTAAGCTTATAGAATTGCTCTCCGGGGGTCACCTCGATCTCAGACTACAGCGCTCAGGCCAGATTAGTCTTTCCTAGCCCTAGCAGGGTCCTAGTCTTGTCGTTGCTTTTGGATCATGACATGACATGTCCATGACCAAGCTCTTAACATATAGTTAAGCATTAGGCGCTTTGGCCAGGCCCATCTCGATGCCAGGGTAGCACACAACTCACCGCTTGCCCTGGGTCCGTCCCGTCCCTCGTTGGGACCCTGCTTTTGAGGGTGCTAGGAAGTAAGGCCAGCTCAGGCTTAAGTCAAGAAAGCAGATGCCCGGGAATGAATAATATTTGAAGCCAATTAAATCCCATGTTACCAAAGCATATTAATAAATTTCTTTATTTGTCCATATAAAAAGGATATTGTTTTAAAGTAAACTATTCAAAAGACATAAGAGAGGAGAAAGACAATATTAACTTACAATACAAGTACACTTGTCCTAGCAAGGTCTGACCTTACAAATTAACAGAGTTTGATTAGAGGAAGAGCAGATAAACTGGTAGAAGTGGTTACAGATAAACAAAGGAATGGGAGTGACTCGGGAGCACTTTGATGGGCATGACTGATATACTAAGCTCTTAGTGGCAAGGGGAGCAGGACATACCAATGTAGTCTAGAATTGTTTAGAGATTATTACCAGATAAACCCAAACTCTGTGGCAAGGGAGAAAGGACAAACCAATGATATCCAACAGACAAGTAGGGAGAAGAGAGTAGTGAAGAAGAGCAGAACCCAGAGAGCGAGAGGAACGGGGATGGAGGAATGAGGAGCTAGGAAGGAAGAGTACAAGAGATGAGAGAGACGAAAGATTGAATAAACGGTAACTAATCAGCAACCAGCTTGGTCTTCGTTCCTTCGCCTGCCCAACACCATCGACCTCCCTGGGGTAGGGGAAGCAGCTGAGACCACCAAACACAGTGGCAGGATACATGGAGCACTGCTGCCATGTGCCCCTTTTTGTGAATATACAACTGGTGTGCCTGGGTGGGTTCAAGCCTTCAACCGGTGTGCAACTAAAGGTAAGAATAGCGTTTTGGTAGAACCCCACTCTAGAAAAGTTTAGTGGGAAAACAGGATTTTGTGGTGCGGTGAATTAAAATACTAACCATACTCCCCCGCTAAGATGGGACAAAAACAATGCCGCACCAAGCCCTTTCAAAATCTTTCGCGCCAAACTGAACGTAGCAAATTTTTTATTGAATTGATTAAGTATTTTGCAGAGAACTGGACATCGTGTTACTCGGGACCAACTCTGGTCCTGCCTAAAAATTGTCTACACATTTCATCCTTGGTTTCCAGATAAGGGTACTTTGGAGGCTAAGGTTTGGGAAAAAATTAAGGGTAATGTCTTCAGGGAATTTAAAGAAGGGGCTCAGATCCCCAAACTATTCTGGATAATTTGGGAAATTGTTAACTCCATTCTCAAGGCTTTGGAAGGTACCTCCAAGGAGGAGGATGTTAGATATACTATGGGAGGCTTTCCTCAGGAATTTAACAGAGTGGAAGGATATTAAATATAAGGATAAAGTAAAGAAAGTTCCTACTACTGAGAGAGCCTTACCCTCGGCTCCTCCCATACCCAAACCTAGAAAGAAGCTCAATGCTCAATGCTTGGCTATTCCCATACCCAAGCCCCAAAATCAGCTCTAGGCATTTCCAGTGCAAACATGTTCTGAGAGCAAAAATCTCTCTGCCACTGATGAATTAACGTTCCCTACTGATGTTAAGCCAGAGAGACCACCATCTCCTCTGTATGATTCCATTTCTAGTGCATTGGAGGAAAGTGATGGGTATGATGAGCCAGTTACCACTTCCTCAGATTCTGAGTCTGAGAAAGGCTCGGTAGAGGAGGCTTCTCAAAGCATCCACCGCTCTTTAGCCAAGCGGCCTCCAGGCCGCTCGGGACATGCTCCTGATAGAAGCTTACAGCTGAGACCTCTCAATCATAAATGGTCAATCCCACCCAGATCCCATGAACTCCGTCTCTTTTTTCCCATCCAGCTGGAGGAAAATCAGTCTCCGTCTTATGAAGGGTTAAGAATGGATTCACTCAGTAATTTCAAAAAGGCCTGTGCCTTGTACAGACCTACATCTCCGTACTGTAAGGAGTATCTTACAGGCTGGAGCAAAAAGGCTCATTGGGTACGTCAAGATTTTCACGTGGTTGCTAAGACGTGCTTAAGCCCTTCTCAGTATATGCAGTGGAAAATGTGGTTCAGTGATGAGGCCAAGGCAAAACTACAAGGCTTATGCCACGCTAGACGAAAAATTTCAGGGATTAAATTGATTTATGAGATGTTAATAGGTGAAGGTAAATGGCACGACCCTAAAAAGCAAGTCACCTTGCCTTGTACTGTGTTTGCTCATGCCCGTGACACCGCCTTGTGGGCCTAAGAGAAGATTGATGCAGATGCTGAATTTAAGGGAAGCTACACAAAGATTGTTCAGGGTGCCTCAGAACCTTATGCAGACTTCATAGGGAGGTTGATGGAAGCCATAGAAAAGCAGGTGAAGGGTAAGGAAACTCAGGAGCTTTTGTCCAAACAATTGACCTTTGAAAGTGCTAATGAGGATTGTCAGGCCATTCTGCACCCCATTAAGGTGAAAGAGGATATAATGGGGTACCTGAAGGCATGTCGGAATGTTGGTTCTATCAAACATCAAGCACATGTTAATGCTGTTGAAGCCTATGCCATACAGAGGCAAGATAAGGGCAGATGTTTTAATTGTGGGAGATCAGGCCACTTCCACCAGGACTGCAGGGCAGCTCCAAACCCTGCCACTGTTAGAACAGCACCTAGACCTTGTCCACGTTGCTGTAAGGAAAACCACCGGGCCAGAGATTGTCCCTCCAATCTTGGCGAGGCTGGTGACCCCAATTCGGGAAACTTGCAGTGGGGTCAGCCCCAGGCCCCGTAAAATCAGAGGACATTCCCAGCTGCAGCCCTTCTCCCCAGTATGGAGTTTCAGAGCTCCAGTCAGTAGATTCACTGCAACCGGCCACTGCAGGGAGCGCTGCCTTGGATATTCCCTGCCCTGATACAGCTACCATTTCTCCCACCCAGAGTCCCTACAGATTAAATTCTGGTGTAAGGGGATGAGATTTGAACCCCCAGGTAGAAAGGGAGTTTGTTCAAGTGAACCTTACAAGCAGCACATCAGACTTTCATGGTTTTGAACCAGAAAAAGGTGAGGAAATTTTGCATCAAAGAGTGGTGTCTATGCCACTGGCCAAGCAAGTGAAAACAGAGATAAATAAATGGGACTATCTCAAACTTAAAAGTTTCTGCACATCAAAAGAAACAGTGACCAAAATACAAAGACAATCTACAGAATGGGAAAGGATATTTACACAGTACTCATACAATAAAGGCTTGATATCAAGGATATACAATGCAGTGGTTGAACTCCACAAGAAGAAAACTGCAGACCCGATCAAAAAATGGGGTGATGAAATGAACAGAAACTTTCCCAAAGAAGAAATCCGAATGGCTGAGAGGCATATGAGAAAATATTCAACATCACTAATCATCCGGGAGATGCAGATCAAAACAACAATGAGATATCCCACACCACAGAGACTGGCCCACATCCCAAAAAAACAAAAGCAACCGGTGTTGGCGTGGATGTGGGGAGAAAGGGGCTCTCCTTCACTGCTGGTGGGAATGCTGACTGGTTCAGCCCTTTTGGAAAACAATATGGACGATGCTCAAAAAATTAGAAATTGAGCTTCCATTTGACCCAGCAATACCACTCCTGGGAATATATCCCAGAGAGGCAAAAAGGTATAGTAGAAATGACATCTGCATTTCTATGTTCATTACAGCACTATTTACAATACCCACAATCTGGAAAAAACCAGAGTGCCCCAAAACAGATGAGTGGTTAAAGAAACTCTGGTACATCCACACAATGGAATACTATGTAGCTGTCAGAAAACATGAAGTCATGAAATTTGCAGGTAAGTGGATCAACACGGAAAGTATGTTGAGTGAAATGAGTCAGAAAGAAAGAGACAGACATAGAAAGTTTGCACTCATCTGTGGAATATAAAGTAGCTGAGAGGTACAAGCTTGCAATGATGCAATTTCTGGCAGATGTTTCTCTGGACTTAGTTACTAAAATACTAAAATACAGAAATACAAAACCTTGCGGTTGCTAGTGCAGACACTTGACCTCGTATCTCTTCATTCTCAGCAATGGAAAACAAATTATCAAATGCCTCCTTTTCAGCAGGTCCGACTTCAGGGGGGAGAAACTCCAAACAATAATAGTGAGTGTTTTGTTGAAATATTGAATGTAATCAAAGTAAAGTGAAAGTAAAGTGAAATTTTCAGACTGAGCCAGACCTTTCTTCTGTGAAAAAACGGCATGGAAGGGACCGATATGAAAGACCAACAGAGGATCTAGGAGGACTGATCACTGGTCAGTAGTGTGGGAGATTTCCCCACTACCCCTGAAATGCCCCGAGACTTCCAAGGCACCTGAATCTGAATCTGGAGCATGCATTGTCAGGAAGTTTTTTACAGCTGTTGTGTGTCTGTCGTCTGAGTGTTGTACTTTTGTGTTGTTGTTTGTCCTGTTTCTAGTAAGTCTTTATGTCTTTGGCCTGTGAGTAATTGGCGCGGAACAGACCGTAGGAATTAGTTTAGCTTCCTCAAGATTCTTTTTACAGGAGCCCGCATTGCAAAATAACTTGTTTTTCTGCCCCTGAGCAAGGAATTCGGATACAGGCACCCCAGGTTGCAAGTCAGACCAGATAACCAGATGCCTCTTAGATGCCTCCTACAAAACCCATGCCATTACACCCATGACTGCCCTAAAGCCCAGGACATTCCTGAACACTGACACAAATGCTGATCTCTAAAACTATAGGCTAAGCAGTGATGTCCTTTTAAATGGATTGGTTAGGAAAATATGTATCATTACAAACCTATTGGCTATGAAATGCGCGGGCTCTGCTGTAACGGCTGGTGAAGGCCTATATAAGATCTCCTTTGAAGAAGCTCGGGGCCTTGCCTCGCACACGGGACCTGCGTGTCGTGTCGCTGTGTGCGTATACAGGACCCTGGCTAGCCAGTCTTACAATAAACCCTGCTTGCTGTTTGCAGTCTCTGGAGTCTCTTTGTCGGTAAAGGGAGATCTCGATCCGTGCCCTAACATGGCCCCCTAATTCACCATCTGTTCATGGGTCAGAATCAGTGAACTCCACTTTCCCTTGTGACTATTTCAGTGATTTCAGGGGCAGCAACCTCTCGGTAGAGGTGAAGAGAGGTAAACTGATAACTCTTTGTTCTGCAGAATGGCCAGTCTTTAACTTTAGCTGGCTAGTAGAAACTGCTTTTGATCTGGAGACCATTTTGAAAAGTTAAAGGTAAAGTTTTCTTTCCAGGGCCTGGAAGACACCGGACTAGACCCCTTACATCCTGGTTTGGCAGGAACTGGTTGAAAGACCCTTGCCTGGTTAAAAACAAGAACTTTGTGAGACCGTGCAGAGATTTAAAACATAAGCCACATCAAAACAAAGTTTTCTTGTGCTTTCATAAACATTGACAGTCCAACTGTTTTCTCATGCTGCTATTTAAAAGTTTGATGAGTACCAATGGCCTCTTTCTGTGATTGAAAGCATGTATGAACTATGAAATTGTTAATTTTGTTAAAGTATCTGGTGTAAAAATCGTATGATTTGAGATAATTAAGAATATTAAAATTAAGTCAAAGAAGGTTTTCCTATGTCTCATAAAATTGATGTTTTGAGGGTTTTCTTCATGCTGGTATGTTCATGTATATTTGTATTTGCACTGGATTATTAGAATGTGAGTTGAAATTAATGTGGTACATGAAAATAAGTTTAAAGAGTAATGGGTTAGGCCATCTTGCTGCACTCAGCAGTGAAGAATCCTGGCCAGTAGGCACCACAACACCAGAGAATGGTCCAGCTCCAAACCGAGTCGATATCACCGGGGTGCCCCATATGGAGCAGGTGCAGTCTCCCTGCCTTCTCCAGATGGAATCTCAGCAACCATGAGCTTCTACAAACATGGCTCCGGTATGTGGGGACCAGGACTATTTCTCAGAACACTGCAGCCGTGTAATGTTTCCTGGTATACAAAGTGAGCAATGGAAAATAGATGACCTAGCATCTGCCCCTAGAAGGCAGGCTTGAATGGTGGTGGGAATATCCAAGCAAAATATAATGCCCAAAACTATAGAGAAAGTATCTGAACAATTGTCTGCCGTAGAGGCAGGGTAAGAACTGAAATGGAAAAGGAGGGGATAATGAGGATATTGGTGGTGGAAAGTTTGCACTGGTGGAGGGATGGGTGATTGATCATTGTATTGCTGAATATCAAACAAGCGGCTTTTGGCAGAAATGCGTCCAGAATACCCATTAGGTATCTGGCATCAGAACACCCCAGGTGGGAATGGGTTTCGTGCCTTGGCCTGTTTCCCCTGGTTGCTTGGTCGCCACCACCATCTTCCAGAGGCCTAGAAACAGCCAGACAGGGGCCCGCAGTGATGAGGAATGCGGGGCCTCATAGGATGGGGGCAAAGCTGGTCCTTCCCCTAGCCCCTACGAGACCCCAAGTTGCCACCCACGAAAAAGCCCTCTGGCTGCTGATTGAGCTGTTTATTGGCCATGATCTCAGAGACTCAGAAACAAAGCTCAGAACACAGAGACTTTTGGCAGAAATCCCTCTAGATTTAATTATTAAAGCTTCAGAATTCCAAAATTGCGCAGCCGCAATAGGGGCCGCACATCATCATATGCAATTCATAATCAGCAATAGAAAAAATTTGTCTAGTGTTGCCTTTTCGGCAGATCTGAGTGTTGGGGTAAAATCCAAAATAATGATGGTGGGTTTGGCGTTTAAATATTTAATATATTTAAATTAAACAAAGTTGAGAGAGTAATGTGGAAATCGTCTGCCACACAGTTACGGGTGCGTGTGGGATGGGGGGTAGACTGGGGTTTTTGGTGTGGTGGAAATGTGCACTGGTGAAGGGTCAGGTGTTTCATCATTGTATGACAGACTTAAATTGAAAACTCTGTAACTGCTCTCACAGTGTTTCAATTTTTTTTTTAAAAAAGAGTAATGGGTTAAAATGTGAGTTTCTAAAGTTATAGAATGAGTTGCAAAATTCATACCCTACCAGTGATTTGATTTCTGAGATTGTTGGTAGCCTAAATTTCAGGAGCTACCGAAACCACAGAATTGTGTCTTGATGGAGGTAGAGATATGGAGCTCTCCTGCTGCAGCTCCAGACCAGCTTTCTTTTTATTTAAAAAAAAAAGGATAAAGTTTCACTTTTAAAGTTCAAGCGACCACAGGCAGCCCATTTGGCTTTAGCGGTTTCTAAAAATGCGGAAGTGCATGAGTGAGGTGCAATGTCCTGAGCTGCCCCAGCACCTGCGGGTGATGCCCAAATGAAACAACTATCCCGTTTTCTGTGAGTGTTTTAATTTTTTATACCTGTTTCCCTAGAGATTGAAATTCTAAATATAAAGTTTCTAATGTAAAGTGAACGTTTGCCAAGTAGATATATGTAGAAGATCTTTAATGGTGAGCATTGCAAACCTTCTGAATATATATATTCCGAGGTAATGCTTTTGAAAGAGTACTGCAGAGTATAGTTTAGCCATGTAAATGAGTTAATGATTAGCAACTTCTTTCCAAATTTCTTGGTAGATCAAGCTATATTAAGTGCAGTAAAATAAGGAGGTTGAATCCTGTGAGATATGACTATAAGAAGGGAATATGTGTGTATTTTAAGTAAAAAGGATGATGGATGGAGATATGAGTGGATAAAGGGAAAGGAACCCTGCTAAAGTGAAACTGGCTTGAGAAACAGGACAGAATGAATATAAAGGAACGTGTAGAAGGCTTGAGTATGTGAAGAAATGTGTGTGTAGGTTTGAGGTTGTGTTTTAAGAAAGAAAACTATGCTCAAACTATATTGTTATAAGAAGTTCTTTAAATATTGTCAGACTTGTCCTAGTATCCATACTCATGTTACAGTGCTCTTAGATAACTGGAAATCAAGGTTTTCAACATGGAATGAAATGAGTAAGGTTGGTATATTTGCTTTTCTCTCCTCAGTGCCACGAAGAATTAAGGCACCATGTTTGTTTGCATGAACCCAGACAAACGCCTTTTCTCTTTGCAATAGGGTCTACCCCTGGTGCAGACAGGAAAACCAGCTATGAACCCCAAAAGCCCTCTTCCAAGGAAAGAGTCAGGGGATTGGTCTAAATGACAGGAGCAGGTATTTAGCTACTGTTTTAAGTGCCCTACAGACCTCAGGGGGAGACCCTAAAGGCAGGCTGGCTCAAGGAAGGATTGGACATCGTCTGTGCCGTGGTAAATGAGGAAACTGGAAATCTGCAATGACTAAGCCTGAGCCCCGCCCTCAGTGTAAAAAACTGGCAAGCTACCATGGCGTATTTGATATGCCAAAAACAGTAACAAGTCTCACAGTGGAGACGTTACTGGTGCCTGCTTGAGCAAATTGATGAACAACGGGATGACAGTGCTACAGTGTACTGTCACTACTAAACACAATTCAGAAATATTGGAATTGGCAAAGAAGGAGGGGAGCACGCAAGGGGTTACATGCAAGCAAGCTAAGTGTTGTCGGGTCCCCAGTATAGGGGCTCTTCTAGCTAACCTGTGGTATAATCACTGGGTGTCCACTCTATATTTGGTTACTACAGGCTCAGTAAGTTCCTGAACAAAACACACGTCCCAGTGTGGGTCATAACTGGCACAGATCAGGGTTAATTCTACCTGTCTCAGTAACAGAAGGCACCCAGCGCCAAAAACTGGGGCAGGTAAGGAGCTCGCTCTATAGCTTTCACTATGAACATACAGAAACAGAGAATGACCCACACCCTTCCCATGGTTGCTTTAAACCGCTTTCTTTGGTCTTATCTGGAGTGGGATTGTCTCACGTCATCTGGACCTGCCATTGGCCAGCGTCATTTTGTCTCCAGAGGGGGAGGCAGCTTTTACCTGTGAAGCATGGACCCAAGTATTGATTCAGTCCACCTTCAGAGCAGTTGGTCTGGTCAGGATCATGATGTAAGGACCTCGCAGGTGGCAGTCTTATGTCACCTGGTTCAGACCAGATCCCCCAATGGGTATGGGTGAGGAATTCAGTCTGGCAGCGTGCCCCAAGTCCTGCATGAAGCTGGAACTTGATACCTGTAAAGGCTGGTGGTGACTGGCAGTTGACCCAAAAGAATTTCAAAGGGTTCCTCCGTTAAGGGGGTTCATACTCACAACGGGGCAATCAGAAGGGATTTTCAAGGTATGGAGGACTTCCTTAATCTATCTATCTACATCGCTTTCCCCTAGAGATTTCACCACCTTTAATCCTTAAAGGGAAAATGGTCAAAGTTCCATCTTCTGGAGCTGCTTCCTGCTGACACAGGGACTCTGGCCCTGCCTGCACAGGGGGTGAAATTTCAAGCTACCTTAGCTTTCAATGAGCCCCAGTCAATGAATTTGAAAAATCAAATCAGTTAGGCTAAGGAATGCTACTTTGAAATGACCAAACCTCGGAGGCAGAAAAACAAATGGCAAATGCTCAAATGCTCAGGGTACAAGAACCAATGATCAATGGCATAGGAAGCACAATCCTGAGTTACTTCCTTCTTTCTGCCCTGTTCATCCCTTTCACTAATATTCTGCTGCATTAGTCCAAGTGTCAGTCATTTTCAATTTTCAGTTTCTAATTCCCTTTAGACACTCGTTCCAATGCCCATTCTTCCTCTTCTTACACGGTGTTCTTGCTTAAAGGAGATATTCTCTAAATGAGATATTAATCCCATGATGGAACAAGAATTGAGAGTTGTTTAAAAAAAATCTCCGTTCCCATTTAACAAAGAATGAATTCTTAGAACCAGTTTGAATGTTCACCCTCAGTACTTTAGCCAATTGGCAGGCTGGGGAAAGCAATTGATCTTGCCCTTTGGGCTAAGGTCCCCCTTTTAAAAGCTCTGGCTTCTGCTTTTCTGGCCAGACTGGCGACAGCATGCTCAACATTAAGTTTCTTTATAGATTAGACAGCTTACTCATTAAATTACGCAATTATTCAATCACCTCTGTAAAACTAGAATCTAATTCTTACAGAAGCACGGTTTTCTCTCCACCTTCATTTTAAACTTGCCCGATGGCTTAACAAATCTGGCTCATTCTTTTGCACAAACACACTCTGGCACCTTTTACCTGAACCAGTAGGATCCTCTGTCAGTCGCCCAATCGGCGTCCAAAACTCACACCAATGCGACCTCCCGACATCAGGGATGACTCCACGACTTCTAGAAGTGGGGTCTCCAGGGTCAAAGGCTGACCGCCCACTCTACTGAGTATTCTCTGCCCAGGTTGATCCCAGTCCGCTACCAGAGACCGAAATCCCGAGGAGAATGCCCAGTCCTCTCACAGCTGTTTCCAAAAAAGAAAAAATATCTCAGTCCCCAGGGTCTGGTTTGTCTTTCAACTTTGGAGGGATCAGTCCATCTCGCTGGGGCCTCCAAATGTTGGGACTGGAGACCACCCCTCAGTGTTCAGAGAGACAAAGAGTCCAGCGGGAATGCAAACCACACAGCGTGATTCATTACTCCAGCTAGCTGGGGCCGAGACGTCCTGACTCAGCAGGTCGGAGCTCGACCCAAAATGCTCGCAGCCAAGGGTTGGTATAGTCACTCTGGGCACACAGGCGCTGAAATCAGATCAAGTTCAAAGGCATACAACCTCAAATATTTCCAAAAAGCGAACAAAGGCAAACAAAGGCGAGCAACATCATCCCATACATTAAGGGAACATTTAATCTGGGGAATATTTCATCTCTCAGATACAAGAGATAGGGTACTGGTGCAGGGTCCCACGGCAAGTAAGGTCATGAGACCTACACATCTGGAGGGCACTAAATCTGCCAGACACAGGAGACAGGAGACTGGTGCAGGATCCTTCGACCCTCCAACAACCTTCCCGTCCAGTGTCTGTGTAAACACTAGATGGTCCCTCTATCTCGACCAACAACCTGCGTTCTTTCTGACCAGAGTGGAAACGGTGGGCTAGCTGCTGCTGCTTCTCACAGGCACAACACTGTCAGCCCAGCACTCCGGGTTCAGCACGGGTTTGGAAAAGAGGATGATTCTGTTCACACGGGGCCAGTGAGAGAAAAGAGACATCAAATGACACAGAAGTGGGGACGAACACTGCCAGGGGTGGGGGGTTCCTCAGTTGGGCTTGTTGCCCCAAACCTTGCAGTTGCTCGGTGCAGAGGGGCCCCTTCTGCAGCCTCACTCACTCGCCGGGCACGGGATCAATTCCGGGTCGATCCCCTGCACCCCACAGGTTTCCCCCAGCCCCGACAGGAGTCATCCCTGAGCACAGAGCCAGGACTCAGTCCTAAGCACTGCCAGGGATGGCTATGAAACAAAATAAAATAAAGGAAATAAAACAAAAGGAAGATGGGCAGGTTGCTAGGGCCATGGGGAGGGTGGGGGGGGGGCGATCACTGAGCACGTACCAAGACAGCCACCTGCGGGGATGGGCGAGAGCAGGCAAGGCAAGAGAGCAGCGTGGAGAAACACAGAGGGAGATGCCGACGGGGCTGGTTCCTGATGAGGCCCCTAGCGAGGAGGGGACACACCACAGAGAGGCCCCCAAGAGCATGCAGGGGGGCAGAGTAATAATACAGCAGGCAGGGCACTTGATTGCACGCAGTCAACCTGGGTTTGATTCCTGGAAGCCTGCGGCCCACCAGGAATGACCCCTGAGCACAGAGCCAGGAGTCAGCCCCGAGCACTGTCAGGAATGGCATCAAAACCTAAAACAAACATGCAAAAAACAGCGTGTACCCAGGGAGGAGAAACCAGCAGGTGCAGGGGCCCTGATGGGACCCCCCCTGTCCCAGTTAGGACCTGGAGCAGGAGTAGAAAGGAAGGATGGGAACATGACAGGGTGGGGGACAGCACAGGGACCCCAGAATTGCCTCCTTGTCCCCAGCAGGCCACGCCGCAGTAGGAGGCAAGCAGTTCAGAGCTCGGGTGTCCTGCCCCGCCCCACCCTGTGGGGGTCTCCGAGGAAAGGTTCCGGGTTATGTGGATCCGGACCCCCAGCAGCTCCAAACCCGCTGGAGTGGGGAGTCCCTATCTCCCATAGACCCGCTTCCCAGGCCCCCGTTTCTTGGACTCTGACCTCACTGCTCTGCCTCTCTGGGGACGGGTGTGGGTGTCCCCAAGCCCGAGGGATGCAGCTCTCCTGGGTCCATACGACTAAAAGAGGAAGTCTTTTGGGGTGTGTGGGATGGTCCGTCTTCAGGCCTGTACAAGCTGACCACAATGAAGTGACGTGGTGGGGGGCTCCTCCCAGCTGTGGGCACCCAGAGGAGCCACCACTTTCTCTGGAAGCTTCCTGCCCGGCAGCTGAGACAGCCGGAGGGAGTGGTGGAGGCTTGAGACCGGCCAGAGAAGTGGGGACGCGGGAGCTGTTCCCCACCTCCGCAGGACCCCACACAGCCTGCGGCTGCGGCCACCTCCCTGCCGCCCATGAGCCCGTGGGAGCGGGTCCCGTGGCTGCCCTGGGTGCTGCTCCTCACCCACGTCCCAGGTGAGTGCTCCGGAGAACACAGCAGCCGGTGGGACAGGGTAGAGAGAAGCTTCCAGAATTTCTCTCCTGTCACCACCCAGAAACATGGGCCCAGTGTGCTGGCGGGGTGGGGAGCGCAGAGTCGGACCTTAGAAATGGTGACCTGAAGCCACACACACACATACACCAAACGCATACACACCACTCACACACACACCAGACACACAAACACACCATTCATACACACACCACTCACAAGCCACACACACACACACACACACACCACTCAGATACACATACACCAAACTCACACACATACACACAGCACTCAAACACACACACACACATACACACACGCACACACTTCCCCTGTATCACACCAGAGTGTTGAGGGAGTTGCTCCCACTATTCCCATGCCTGAGGAAGGCCTCGCCCCTGCCTCTGCCAGTCCCAGTCCCCGAGTCCTAAATGGACGGGCACCCAGGGGCCCTGACAACGCCTCCCTCCTGCGTCCACTGACTGGCGGCCGTGCAGGTCACGTTGTGAAAGAAAACGCTTCCTGGGAAATGGGGTCCTTGCGCTGGCCTGGAGGGGGCCCCGGGTGGGGGCTGAGCACTCCAAGGTGAGGGCAATTTCATTAACCCCCAACTTTGCCCGGGTGTTAATGCCCTTGAGAACATTCTGGCACCTTCTCTGTGAGGTTCAGTCTCCTGGGGGGCACGGTATGGGACGTCCTGCCAGTGTTCGAGCTGGGGGGCAGGTGGTATTTGGGGGGAGTTTTGGGTCCTGCCCCTGGTTGGTGTGGGTAGGGAGGGCGGCGGGAGAGGAGACTGGGGTCCGGAGGAGGGGGCTGCCAGGGTCAGAATCTGCAGCGGAGCCCAGAGAGGTCACAGGGGGTGTGGCTGATGGGGGCAGTCAATTTGAGATGGGGACCCGCAGGGGGACCCCACGATGCCCAGATGCCTTGAGCCTGCTGTGCTTTCCAGGCTGTGTATCCCAGAGGGGCCCCAGCTTCGTGGATGGCACCATCGGGGGGTCCCTGAGCATGCAGTGCATGTATGAGCAGGAATACGAAAACAACAGCAAATACTGGTGTGAAGCTCCATGTTGGGACCAGTGGAATGAGGTTGTAGAGACATCAGCGACACAGCGAGAAGCAAGAAGGGGCCGTGTGACCATCAGGGATGAGCCAGCAAACCTCACCTTCACCGTGACCTTGGAGAACCTCACGGAAGCCGACGCGGGCATATACTGGTGTGGAGTCTTGTACTGGTCTACACTCTGCTACTACAAAGATCTCATTGTCTTAACTCCAGTGGAGTTATCTGTGTCCCCAGGTAAGGAGTTTCATGGAGGAGGGGCAGGGGCAGGGCTCAGATTCAAGACCTGAGCAAAGGACGGGGTGGAAAACTGAGAGGTTCACGTGTGTGGAAAGGGGAGTCCCAGGGGTCAGCCCTGTGACCTCCATGCTGGGCTTCAGGGCCGGGAGACGCTGGGTGGAGGGAGCAGGGTGGGGGTTGAAGGCGCTGGGCTCAGCGGGTGCCCTGAGAAACGGGTGTGAGCCTGCGGTGTAGACAGAGCTCTCGGGCAGGAGGCTGGGGTGGAAACGGGTGTTGGGCAGGCTGGAGTCAGGATTTCAGGGTCCCCTCTGGAAGTGCTCTGTGACCCAGCAGAGTCCGGGGCCCGCCATCCTGTGCCCTTCCCGGGTGAGCTGTACAGGGCAGGGGGCCGGGACAGACTCAGCCTGTTTATCTTTTCCTTTCCCGTCACCAGCACCAAAGCCAACCCTGCGTACATACGACACAAGGACCCAGACCTTGCCACAGGCCACTGAAAGGACCTCCGCACTGTCCACTACGCTGGGTGCAGAGAGCATCACTCACAGTGCCCATGGCCAGGGTGGGACCCAGCTGGCCCCGAGCACTGGGTACGACATCCTGTAGGTGACCTTCTCTGGGGGTGACCTGGGGTGGCACCTTCCTCCCCTGTCCCCGGACAGTGCCATGCGGGTTGGAAGCTGCAATGTCACCTTCTAACCTGGGACACAGCTCACTGGCCTGCCTGAGCAAAGGCAGGTTTCTGGGGTGCTGGGAAGCAGCAGCATGTGGCGAGACCCCCGCACACTAAATGCCTCACAGGAACAGTCTCCTCTGCCCCCACCTCCGGGCACCATGGCCCATGTCCCATGTCCCCCGCAGAACTGCAAAGCCAGGGACAAAAGCTCGGCCACAGCCGGACCCTTGCCAGGGCCCCCGCATGGTCTCTGCAGCACTGGTCTGAGCCCTTCCTCCTAGACTCCCCATCTGCTGCTGTGGTTTTGAGTGGGGGCTTCACCTGGTGGTCTGGGGGCCAGCAGTGCTCAGGGCACCACCAAGAGTACCAGGAATAAAAGCTGGGGGGTCGTACCTACCCTCAGAGACATCTCCCTCGTGGAGAACCTCACAGAAGCCGACACGGGCACGTCCCGGTGTGGGGTCTCGTAGCCTGTATTCAGCAAGGATCTCCTAGCCCCGTGGGGGTGTCCCTGTCCCCAGATACAGCTGTTCAGAACAGCCGTCAGGAAATGACATATGTCTGTATGTGTGTGCGTGATGGGTGCACACACATGTACATGCATGTGTTTCATACACAGGCATATGTGTGGTGGGGGCATGTCTGTCCCACAAGCACGTATCCACTCAGGCCATTCTAGGCCTTTCCCGCCGCACCCTGACTCGCTCTCGGTCTGACCCTTTGCTGAGGGCGGGAGGGGGCGCAGCAGTAGGGAAGCACTAAGTGGGGTGCAGGCCGCAGCCTCCTCCTGGGCCTCCCTCAGGCCCTCAGTCGGGAAGCCTGGACTCAAGCACCGCCAGGGCCAGGTGAGGTCTCCGCACCCCCAGCGTCCTGGTCACATCCTGGATCTGCAGGAACCCCGGGGGCCCAGCGGAGCCCAGCCCTGCTGTGGGACTGTGGAACATAGGAGCCCCCTGCCCCCTTCCCTGGGGGACGGCAGATGCTCACCGGTATAAATCAGAGGGTTAGGAAGGGGAGAGGGCCCTCATCCCAGAAGCTCCATGTGCCCTTGGAGTGTTTTTGAGCCGCTGCTGCTGTGCATCAAGGGGGACCCCCACAGCCCTGCTGGCAGCCCCTGCCATACTTTTCCCCCGCAAAAAAAACAAAGCTGTGCAGAGTTGGAAGATGCTCCCCCAGGAGATTCACTTCCTGTCCGTGTCCCTCCAGGTCCCCGCTCGGCTGCGCCCCCTTCCTGCTCCTCATCTTCCCGAAGGTGCCCCTGCTGCTGGGGGTGCTGGGGGCTGTCCTCTGGGTGAGACGGTGCCCAAGGGGCCTTCAGGGAGCCGCCCAAGCAGCCTGGCCTAGATGTTCCACATGGTGCCACCGACCTTATCCAGAGACGCAGACAAATGCTCGCTGGGACCAGAGGGGACGTCCGGGCCGCAGCCCTCAGCACTCTCCAGGGCTTTCCAGAGACTCGTGAACACAACTTTAAAACCGTTTAGTTGGTACTTATTTCTACTATTCTTGGGTGTTAGTCTCCTACTCTGTTATTCTATATTCCACAGATGAGTGCCATCTCTCCATGTCTGTCTCTCTCTTTCTGACTCATTTCACTTAGCATGATACTTTCCACGTTGATCCACTTATATGCAAAGTTTATGACCTCATTTTTTCTAACAACTGCATAGTATTCCATTGTATAGATGTACCAAAGTTTCTTCAACCAGTCATCTGTTCTAGGGCACTCGGGTTTTTTTTCCAGATTCTGGCTATTGTAAACAGTGCTGCAATGAACATATAAGTGCAGATGTCATTTCGACTATACTTTTTTGCTTCTCTGGGATATATTCCCAGCAGTGGTATTGCTGGGTCAAATGAGAGCTCAATTTCTAATTTTTTGAGAATCGTCCATATTGTTTTCTAAACTGGCTGAACCAGTCTGCATTCCCAACAGTAGTGTAAAAGGGTCCCTTTCTCCCCACATCCTCTCCAACAGTGGTTGCTTTTGTTCTTTTGGATGTGTGCCAGTCTCTGTGGTGTGAGGTGGTATCTCATGGTTGTTTTGATCTGCATTTCCCTGATGATTAGTGATGTAGAGCACTTTTTCATGTGCCTTTTGGCCATTCGTATCTCTTCCTTGGGAAAGTTTCTGTTCTTTTCTTTGCCCCATTTTCTGATGGTGTTGGATGTTTTCTTCTTGTAGAGTTCAACCAGTATTTTATATACCCTTGATATCAACCCCTTATCAGATGGGTATTGTGTAAATATCCTTTCCCATTCTGTAGATTGCCTTTGTATTCTGCTCACTGTATCTTTTGCGGTGCAGAAGCTTTTGAATTTAATGTAGTCCCATTTGATTATCTCTGTTTCCACTTGGTTGGCCAGTTGCATGTCATCTTTGAAGATACCTTTATCTTCAATATCGTGGAGGGTTTTGCCGACCTTGTCTTCTATCTATCTTATGGTTTGTGGTCTGATGTTGAGGTCTTTAATCCATTTTGATCTGACTTTTGTGCATGGTGTCGGGTCGAGGTCTAAGCCCATACTTTTGCATGTGGTTGTCCAGTTGTTCCAGCACCATTTGTTAAAGAGGCTTTCCTTGCTCCACTTCACATCTCTTGCTCCCTTATCAAAGATTAGATAATCATACATTTGGGATTGTGTGTAGGAATATAAGTACCAGGAGTTTGACTCCATGGCTTAGAAACTGGCCTCACATTCTGAGGAGAGGGCAACTCAGATAAAGAAGGGAACACCAAGTAAAATGTGGTTGGAAGCCATGCGGGGGAAGGGTGATGCATGTTGAATGTAGACTAGAGCCTGAACACAATGGTCACTCAACATCTTTATTGCAAACCACAACACCTAATTAGAGAGAAAGAACAAAAGGGTATATCCTGCCCAGTGACAGGGTGGGGTGGGGGGAGATGGTATTGGGGAGGGTGGGAGGGATGGTGGGTTTATTTATGGTGGAGAATGGGCACTGGTGAAGGAATGGGTTCTCGAACTTTGTATGAGGGAAACATGAGCACAAAAATGTATAAATCTGTAACTGTACCCTCACAGTGATCAACTTATTAAAAAATAAATAAAATTTTAAAAAGATTGAAAAAAGAAAGTTTTACAAACAAACCAAAAAAAAACCTTTAGTCTGGGCTGGAGTGATAGGTAGGGCATTTGCCTTGCACGCGGCTGACCCAGGTTCGGTTCTCAGCATCCCATGTGGTCCCCCAAGCACCACCAGTAGTGATTCCTGAGTGCAGAGACAGGAGTAACCTCTGAGCATCACCAGATGTGACACATATGGAAAAGAAAATTCCTTAGCCAAAGTCTCTGTTGCTTTTTCTCCTGGAAGAGAGCAACATGACGCCCACCATAGCCGTGCCATCAGACTCCTCGTCAGGCTGTTTCTCATGGGATGCTCCAGAGCGGGATGGATGAGAGCCCTCACCGCTCCAAGGGACCCATCCCTGGCAGCCGAAAACTTCCAGAACCCACCACCACCATGCTCAATGCCATGTACCACACTTGGGCCAAGCCTCACGTATGACTGAACATATTCTTGGAACACGCAACCGCATTCGTGGCCACATGACACATCATAAGACACTCCCGACCCATTCTCCATAAGTACCATACCACATTTGATCGGGTTCAAATAGTAGGCAACAAATCATAGAGGGAAGTATGTACATACATATATATGCATATATACATAGTTTCACACACACACACACACACACACATATATATATATATATATATATATATATATATATATAAAAGCTCACATCACTCAACCTTTAACAACACGTTAGGATATTCTAAAGACTGTCTTAATGGCTCCTGCCAAAATGGAACAATCTTCACAAAATCTTGTCTATGGATACTTTTTTGTAGGATTTTCAGCGGTTTCCATAACAGACAATGCAACATAGATTATTTTGTTTGTGCTTTGGAACAGGGATGGGGACTTTGGATGGAAAACATCCCAAATTTGGTGGTGGGAAGGTGAAATGGTGATGAGAATGGTGTTTGAATATTAAATGTACCACTGCAGTACTATAGCACTGTCGTCCCATTGTCATCAGTTAGCTTGAGAGGGTACCAATAATATCTCCAATGTGAGACTTGTTGTTACTGTTTTGACATATCGAATATGCCATGGGTAGCTTGTTGTTACTGTTTTGGCATATCGAATATGCCATGGGTAGCTTACTAGGCTTTGCCGTGCACTTGGGATACTCTGGGTAGCTGGCCAGGCTCTCTGAGAGGGACAAAGAGTCAAACCTAGGTTGGCCACGTTCAAGGCAAACCCCCTACCCGCTGTGCTAAATGTAACCAAATATTTTTAAACCACCTTATAAAATAAAAAAAATAAAAATAAAAATAAAGTGTCCCCGGCCTGCCTGGGTCTTGGAGCAACTCTGAACCCTAAGGCAGCGCCAACTGAGTCTCACCTCTGACCTGTGAGGTGTCCTCGTCACCCTCGTCCCCCTTGCAGAGACACGTCCCTATTGCTCCAGCCACTGCTGTGGACGTGGCCTCCCACACTTCTCCATGGCGTGCCCTGAAACAAAATAACTTTCCATTAATTCCTGGACAAGCTGAGGAAAGGATGCTCCAGGCTCTCTGGCAGCAGGAGACCCCCAAGTTTCCAAAATCTCAGCGGGGTGATGACGTTCCCAATTTTCAAGTCTGAGCACCAGGGGGGCTGGGGACATGGGACAGGAAGCACTCAGGACACAGGTAGAATTCTTTCTGCTCAGAGAGTAGGTGGGGTCTGCCTCACAGAGGGCACCCGCAGAATAGCTGCACCCCTCACACACACAGAGGGAACCCTCCAGGAAATGACCGTGGGTGTGATTCCCACAGGGCGTCTGAGCTGCGGGCTCTCGGTTGTGGCTGCAGTGCTATGCTGTGTGGGAGAGACCAATCTGTGGTGTTCTGCTCTCACTCCTGATGGGACTCAGGGGACCACATGGGGTGCTGGGAATCGAACCTGGGTGGGTTTGTGCAAGGCCAGTTCCTTCTCCACCGTACTATGGCTCCGGCCTCTTTAAGGATGTTCTTACCTGTCCCCAGCCATCATCCCAGCCCTCTGGGTCCAGCACGGGTTTCGAAAAGAGGAAGATTCTTTTCTCACTGGATCAGTAAGAGAGAAGAGACTGTGCAGATGACAGAGAAGTGGGGACGGGCCCTGCTGGGGTGGGGGGGGGGGTCCTCAGCTGGGCTTGTTGCCCCGCACCTCGCAGTTGCTCCACGCAGACACTTCTGCAGCCTCACTCACATGCTTGACACGCGATCAATCCCGGGTGGATCCCCTGCACCCCACAGGGTTCCCCCAACCCTGACTCGAGTGATCTCTGAGCACAGAGCCAGGAGTCAGCCCTGAGCACTGCCAGGGGTGGCTCTGAAACTAAATAAAATAAAGGAAATAAAACAAAAGGAAGACGGAAGGATAGCCTTTCAGGCGGTGAGCACTTAGCACCCACCAAGACATCAGCGTGGGCAAGAAGGGCAGGATGGAACCAGAGAGCTCTCCCCAGCACACCCCGACCATGAATTCCGGAGGGAGAGGCCCAGGCTGAGCACAAGGACCCAAAGCAGCTTCCATGGGAGCAGGGGCCGAGCAACGAGCTCCCGAAGGCTTCTGAGCTCAGGGGCGGTTTCAGGACACCCACACGCCCCGGTGACGCACAGCTCAGGCTCCCAAAATGCTTTCTGGAAACAGGCTTTCCCCCTGGGTAGGCACGAACCTCCAACCAGCGTGCAACTAAAGGTAAGAACAGCGTTCGGTAGAACCCCACTCTAGAAAAGTTCAGTGGGAGAACAGGATTTTGTGGTGTGGTTAATTAAAATACTAGCCATACTCCCCCACTAAGATGGGACAAAGACAGTGCCGTGCCAAGTCCTTTCAAAATCTTTTGCGCCAAACTGAATGTAGCAAGTTTTTTTATTGAATTGATTAAGCATTTTGCGAAGAGAACTGGACATCGTGTTTTTGGGACCAACTCCGGTCCTACCTAAAAATTGTCTACAAATTTCATCCCTGGTTTCCAGATAAGGGTACTTTGGAACCTAAGATTTGAAAAAGGATTAAGGACAATGTCTTCAGGGAATTGAAAGAAGGGGCTAAAATCCCCAAACAAGTCTGAGTAGCACTGTAGCACTGTCATCCCGTTGTTCATCATTTGTTCGAGCAGGCACCAGTAACATCTCCATTGTGAAACTTGTTGATACTGTTTTTGGCATATCCAAAATGCCCTGGGTAGCTTGCCAGGTTCTGCCGTGTGGGCAGGATGCTCTCGGTAGCTTGCCGGGCTCTCCGAGAGGGACACAGGAATCGAACTCGGGTCGCCCGCATGCAAGGCAAATGTCCTACTCACTGTGCTATCACTCCAGTCCATTGACTTTTAATTATTATATTGTTATAACTCTTAATAAATGGTCATGTGGGTTTTTTTGGGGGGGACACACCTCTTGATGCTCAGGGCTTATTCGTGGTGCACTTGAGGGCCACATGTGGTGCTGGGGATTGAACTTGGGTTAGCCGCATGTAAGGCAAATAAGGTCAATGGACCATCTTCTGTACTATTGCTCCAGCCCCAGGGACTACTAATAACTAGATGCACAGTAGACCTTGATGTTCCTGCTTTGACCTCACCGTCTCTCTTGGACAGCCTGGTCTCTCTCAAGTGATGTTTTCGTCATGGACCTTCCTGTGCCCACCATTTAGGCACAGTTCACTGGGGTCACCTTCTCCCGAGAGCTAAGCAGGCCAGAGGAAGAGGCATTGGGAGTGGAGCTGCAGGAAATTAGGACTCCCCCATTCTCAAAAAGTTTTGGCTTCGGCAGGTACCTCCGAGGAGGAGGAGGATGTTAGGTATATTATGGGAGGCTTTCCTCAGGAGTTAAACAGAGAGGATCTTAAGTATAAGGATGAGGGGGCTGAAGCGATAGCACAGCGGGTAGGGTGTTTGCCTTGCACGCGGCCGACCCAGGTTCGATTCCCAGCATCCCATATGGTCCCCCAGCTCCACCAGGAGTAATTCCTGAGTGCAGAGCCAGGAGTAACCCCTGTGAACTTCTGGGTGTGACCCAAAAAGCAAAAATAAAATAAAATTAGGAGGATGAAATAAAGGAAGTTCCTACTACTGAGAGAGCCTTACCCTCTCTTCCTCCCATACCCAAGCCTAGAAAGAAGCCCGATGCTCAATCCTTGGCTACTCCTGTATCAAAGCCCCGAAAGCATCTCAAGGCGTTTCCAGTGCAAACACATTCTCAGAGCAAAAATCTCTCTGCCACTGATGAATTACCTTTCCCTACTGATGTTAAGCCAGAGAGACCACCACCTCCCATGTATGACTCCACTTCCAGTGCATCAGAGGAAAGTGATGTGTATGATGAACCAGCTACCACTTCCTCAGATTCCGAGTCTGAGAGTGGCTTGGTAGAGGAAGCTTCTAAGGAGCCGCTGGCCCTCAGCCAAGCGGCCTCCAGGTCATTGGGACATGCTCCCAATAGAGTTTACAGCTGAGACCTCTCGGCCGTCAATGGTCAATCCCACCCAGGCCCCATGAGCTGCGTCTCTTTTTTCCATCCAGGTGGAGGGAAATCAGTCTCCATTTTATGAAGGGTTAAGAATGGACTCACTCAGTAATTTCAAAAAGGACTGTGCCTCGTATGGACCTACATCTCCATACTGTAAGGAGTATCTTACAGGTTGCAGTAAAAAGTATCTTATCACTGGGTACCTCAAGATTTTCACGTGGTTGCTAAGATGTGCTTAAGCCCTTCTCAGCACATGCAGTGGAGGATGTGGTTCAGTGACGAGGCCAAGGCAAAACTTCAGGGCCTAGGCCATGCTGGATGAAAATTTTCAGGGGTTAAATTTATTTATGAGATGTAAATAGGTAAAGGGAAATGTCACGACCCTAAGAAGCAACTCACCTTAACCTCATGCTGTGTTTGCTCATGTTCTGTAACGCCGCCTTGTGGGCCTGGGAGAAGATTGATGCAGATGCTAAATTCAAGGGAAGCTATACAAAGATTGTTCAGGGTCCCTCAGAAACCTATGTAGACTTCATAGGGGGGTTGATGGAAGCCATGGAAAAGCAGGTGTAGGGTAAGGAAACTCAGGACCATCTGCCAAAACAATTGGCCTTTGAAAATGTTAAAGAGGATTGGCAGGCGATTCTGCACCCATTAAGGAAAGGAGGATATAATGGGGTAATCCAAGGCATGTCAGAATGTTGGTTCTATCAAACATCAAGCACGTATTAATACTGTTGAGACCTTTGCCATACAGAGGCAAGATAAGGGCAGATGTTTTAATTGTGGGAGATCAGGCCACTTCCGCCAGGACTGCAGGGCACCTCCAAACCGCGCCACTGTGAGAATACCCCCTGGACCTTGTCCATGATGCCGTAAGGGAAATCAGTGCGCCAGAGATTGTCACTTTAATTTTGATGAAGCTGATGACCTCAGCTTGGAAACTTGCAGTAGAGCCAACCACAGGCCCCGCAAAATCAGGGGATGTTCCCAGCCACAGCCCTTCTCCGCAATGTGGAGTTTCAGAGCTCCGGTCAGTAGATTCACTGCAACCAGCCACAACAGGGAGCAATGCTTTGGATATTCCCTGCCCTGATACAGTTAGCATTTCTCCCAACCAGAGTCCCTACAGATTAAATTCTGGTGTAAATGGACAAGGGTTGAGGCCCCAGGTAGAAAGGCAGCTTGCTCAAGTGAAACTGACAAGCAGCACATCAGGTTTTCATGGTTGTCTGCAGGATTCCCAACAGTGAAGGTAAAGCCATCTCTCATCCCTCACTCCATCCCTCTGGAGCACATCTAGAGGCTCACTGGCAAGCATTTGAGTTCATGGAAGAAGCTCTTCCACGTATGGGATATGTGGAGCTAAGTTCTGCACATAAGGATTTGAGCCAGGATAAAAGTAAGGAACTTTGGAATCGAAGAGTGGTGTCTATCGGTATATTTGCTCTGGCAAATCGAGTAGAACTTTGTGTAAAAGGGCTCAGCTACCCTGAGAGCCCTCAGTCAGATCAGAGGTCGAGAAAGCCTTCTCTAGTTTCTAGACTCAATTCCCAAGATCATCTGCCAGGAACTCAATCTGGACAACTTACTCTCAGATTTTTTATCAGAACCTGTGGTGATGTGCCACTTCCAAAGAAGGTTATTCAAAGATTCAGGCTGGTGCAGTTTTATTTTGGGGGAAGTGAACTTCCACTTTCTAGTTCATGAGAAGACACCTCTAGGAAAACGGCTTCAGTGGGTACGTGGTTATTCTCCCACTCGGCAATTCTTATTGGCACAGAGACGCCTCATTCCTGGGTGCTCACGGAGCACCCAGCCATTACAGATGCTGAGTCTGGTGAGGGACAGAAGGCATTGTCACTAGGATACTTCTGCTTGTGTGTGCATGGTTATGAAGCAGGTTATTTCTGGTATCAGGAAAGAGCTTCCAATGAGGGCTGTAACTTGCCACATTGGTTTCTTCACTCGCCCATGTGCCAGGGCTGGCTAATGTCATTTCAGACTCAGTTTATGCTGTTGGTTTCTTCCCTGGTACTATGACTATGTCTCTATATGCATTAAACACAACAGTTCAACAATTGCTTCAGTAGCTACAAGCTTTTTTATAAAAGTGCTCTGAATTTGTTTTTATTACTCATATCAGATCTCATTTTGGTCTCCTGGACCTATGACTTGAGCAGAGTTTTTTAAAAAAGGTGGGGGAAGTATGCCCTATTTCACTCTTTGTCCTTGATTTTGCTTTCTTTAGTTTTTTTTAATTTACCTCAAGGAGAACCATATACAGCAGCTGAGAGGCATTTTCAGGAAGGTGCACAGACTCAAGGAATAATTATTATTTCTCCTATTTGGATTAAAATGGACAAAGAATGGGTAACAGGGAGACTCCGAGACTCCTCTTTCGAGGAAAAAGCTATGTTTTTCTTTCAATAGATAACCCCACCAAGAAACTTTGGGTCCTGATGCATTTCGTCAAGAGCCGAATTCATCTGCCTGCTTTAACTTTCAGAACTTTGCAGTCTTACAACACTCCAATTTCAGCCCTAAGCCATCGCCAAATTTATTTCAGCCGGAAGCCACAAGGAAACCAGAGGAGGAGCTTGCATCACAGGGCCTGCAGCAAAGGCCTCTAGCTCCTTTGACGTATCATGAGGTTACATTAAGAGCATTCCTTATGCCCTTCTTTTACAGGTTGTGGAATGGACAATGCCAGGACCCCATATTCTGGATTAACAATTCTTTCATTCTACCTTTTCCTTGGAATTCACAGGTGCCTCAGTTTCCAAAGGAGGAAGGAATGACTTTTAATAGGAACACCTTTTCATTTCTCTCTAGGATATCCGTTTGTATTGAAGCTCCCCCAGTCTCTTTCTCTCCCCTTAGGCATGGAGATGTACCAAACCCCAATGGTCGAAGCATCTGATAACTATAAAAAAGTGTCTTTTCCAAACATAAGCTAGGTCACACATATGACTGCCAGTGAACTGTCCAGAGAATGGCTTCATCCCCCTGCTGAAGAGCTCCTGACAGAAGTTGTGATGCTCCTGATCCAGTGCTCCCTGCCTGATCCAGTGCTTCATGAATTTCATCAGACTCCTGTAGCTGCTCCCCTGGGACTCATTGCTGTGACCACTACTGCTGCTGTTGCAGAAACAACTCTTCAAATTTTGATCCAGACACGCCGTTTCTTCAAAATGTGACTAATGACTCTGATCAGCCCTGGACGGTGCAGGACAATTGGACAATATACAACAAGCACTGCTCTGGGCTCAGGGTGGACTGAAGTCTTAGTACAACTGATGAGACTGTTGTGTTTGGAATTGTTCTTCTATTTCAAATTGTTGTGATTTTGTAAACAGAAAAGGAAAGGTTGGTGACTCGTGCCCACCCAGGGACGCCAGATGTGGAAACACAAAAATGGGGGGCAGCGGTGCTCTATCTCTTTCCCGCTGCCCGCTTTCGGTAGTCTCGCTCCACTTCCCCCACCCCGGGGAGGTCGATAAAGATGGGTAGGCTAAGGAAGGACCGAGGGCCAGGCTGGTTGGTCTCAGTTGCAGTTTATTCCATTCCCATCTCCATTCTCCTATGACTCTCCTACAGCTTCTTCCTCCCCCATGCTACTTCATTCTCCTTTTTCTCTGGATCTGGATCTCTATCGGGCTTCTCTAGATCTGGCACTGGGACCAGCCCCCAGCCCACTCTTTCAGCCTAGTTAAATCCCCCAGCATGAGGAGTTGGGGCTTACACGTAGGTGTGGTCACAGTCAATAAGGGTGAAGTTCTTTCCCTCAAGGGACGCTTCTTCTAGGACAGATTTTTTTTCAGCAGGACACCGGCCCAAGAGTGGATTCCCATGGGTGTGTTTCTCCTCTCCTTGTCCAAGTAACATATAAGCATATATAATATTAGTCACTTTGTATGGATATAGTAAGAGATACATTAAGCTTATAGAATTGCTCTCCTGGGGCCATTTCGATCTCAGACTACAGTGCTCAGGCCAGATTAGTCTTTCTTAGCCCTAGTAGGGTCCTAGTCTTGTCGTTGTTTTTGGATCATGACAGCATTTGTCCATGATCAAGCTCTTAACTTATAGTTAAGAACCGTGGTGCTTTGGGGCTAGAGCAATAGCACAGCGGGTAGGGCATTTGCCTTGCACACCACCGGCCCGGGTTCAATTCCCAGCATTCCATATGGTCCCCTGAGCACCACCAGGAATAATTCCTGTGTGTAAAGCCAGAAGGTAACCCCTGTGCATTGCGGGGTATAACCCAAAAAGCAAAAAAAATAAATAAGTAAAGAATTGTGGCGCTTTGGCCTGGCCCATATCGATGCCAGGGTAGCTCACAGCTTGCCCCAGGTCCCTTCAGTCCCTCATCGGGGCCCTGCTTCTGAGGTGCTAGGAAATAAGGGCAACTGAGGCTTACATCGAGGAAGCAGATGCCCGGGAGTGAATAATATTCAAAGTCAATTAAATCCCAAGTTATAAGCATAATATAAATGTCTTCCTTTGTCCATACAAAAAGGACATTGCCTTAAAGTAAACTATTCAAAATACATAAGGAGAGGAAAAAGACAATATTTCACTCATATACATCTAAAATCATAAATTTCTGAGGAATCTGACCTCACAAGATAGCAGAGTCTAATTAGGGGGAAAAGTTGATAGACCGGTTGGGGAAGAGAGCATAGAGAGGAGTTTACAGATAAGCGCAGTGGAATTCAAGTGCCTCGGGAGCACTGTGATAAACCTAAGCTTCCTGAGGCAAGGGGAAGAGGACATACCAATGTTGTCTGAAAATGTTTAGAGATTATTACCAGAAAACCCTAAACTCTTTGTGGCAAGGGAGAACGGACAAATCAATGATGGCCTACATTTCCTGGCTAATTTCTAATGTGAAGTGATTTTTTTTCCAAATGAATATACATTGTAAAAACTTTAATTGGGAGCATTTTTCAGGCTTTTTGAGTATCTATAGACTGAACTAATGTTTTTGAAAGAGCTCTACAGAGCACAGTTTTGTCATGTTAAGTGAGATGATTGGTAACTTGTGTCTAAACTTCGGAGATCATGTTGTACTAATACAGATGTAACTCTTAAGTCAGAAAGATAATGGATGGAGACACCATCGGTGGGAAAAAGAGAAGGAATCCTCTTAAAGCAAAGTAGCCTTAGAATAGGGATGAAGAAAGTTACAGGACACAATGAATGTTAAGGAATGTGTAGAAGGTTTGAGGTTGTGCTTTAAGGAAAGAAACTGATTAAACTGTATTCTTATAAGAAACTCTTTCAATTACATCTGCGGAATCGTTCTGAAACCTTCTTGGTAAGCTCTCTGGAAAGATAATGAACAGATTGTCTGGACTCCTGTTACAGTGCTCTTAGATCATAGAATTCTTCAAAAGTTGCAGGAAATCAAGGGTTTTTCAACATGGGATTAAATGAATTAGACATGTTAAACTGTACACTGGACTCCTGCAACAGTGCTCTTAGGTAATGGGAAGTCAAGGTTCAAACATGATGCTAAATTGTATGCTTTATCACTACAGATTTTAGCTTCTTTTGACTAGGACACACAGCAAATGGATGTATTACATCACATTGTGAGTAAAGTGAAATGTTTGCTTCTCTCTTCTTTGTACCTTCAGTACGTTTCTGAGACGCTCCATGACACTATGTTCATTTGCATAAGTCCAGATAAAAGTCTTTCCTCTCTGTCATAGGGTCTACCCCTCATGCAGACAAGAAAACCAGTTATGGGACCCAAATGCGAGGGAGTTCAGGCTGCAGCCCTCAGCGCTCTCAGGGCTTTCCAGAGACTCGGGAACACGACTTTAAAGCTCCTTAATTGGGGCTGGAGCTATAGGTAGGGCATTTGCCTTACACGCGGCCGACCCAGATTCGATTCCCAGCATCCTATATGGTTCTCCAAGCACCACCGGGTGTGATTCATGAGTGCATAGACTGGAGGAACCCCTGAGCATCACCAGATGTGACCCAAAAAAAGAAGAAGAAAAAACCCTTAGATAATGTCTCTGGGGATCCCTGGAATCCTAGAGCGCTCTCCCCAGCGCATCCTGACTTCGAATTCCAGACGGAGAGGGCCAGGCTGAACACAAGGACCACCAGCCTGAGACAGATTCTCTAGGAATTTATGCTCCACTTGTCTGCCCCGGCAGAAGGTGTCTCCATCACTGCCTCTCACCCCCCGCAGCGCCCCCTCACACACACAGAGGGAACCCTCCAGGAAATGAGCGTGGGCGTGATTCCCACGGGGCATCTGAGCTGCGGGCTCTGGGCTGTGGCTGCAGTGCTGTGGGAAAGAGGCCAAATCTGAGCCCTGGGGGTCTCCAAGGAAAGGTTCCGGGTCATGTGCATCTGGACCCCCAGCAGCCCAGAACCTTCTGCAATGGGGAGTCCCTGTCCCCCACAGACCTGCTTCCCAGCCCCCTCTGAGGACGGTGAGGGTGTCCCCAAACCCAACGGACGCTGCTGCCCTGGGACCAATATGACTAAAAGTAGAAGTCAGGGTGTCTGGGAAGTTCCGTCTCCCACACTGACCACAAGGAAGTGACGTAGTGATATAGGGAGGGGCTCCCAGCCCTGGGCACCCAGGGGAGCCACCACCTTCTCTAGAGGCTTCCTGCCCACCAGCTGAGTCAGCCGGAAGGAGTGGTGGAGGCTTGAGACCGGCCAGAGAAGTGGGGACGCAGGAGCTGTCCCCCACCTCCGCTGGACCCCACACAGCCTGCCATTGTGGCCACCTCCCTCCTGCCCAATGAGCCCGTGGGTGCGGGCCCCGTGGCTACCCTGGGCGCTGCTCCTCACCCACCTCCCAGGTGAGTGCTCAGGGGGACGCGCAGTCGCGGGGTCGAGGTGGTAGAGAACCTTCCAGAACTGTTCTCATGTCACCACCCAGACACAAGGGCCCAGTGTGAAGAGGCGGGTTGGACTGGCGGGGAAGGGAGCACAGAGTCGGACCTTAGAAATGGTGACCTGAAGCCACACACACCCACAATGCACACACAACACACACACACACACACACACCACTCATACATACATGCCACCAGACACACATACCACTTACATACACTCACATACCAAACTCACACACAAGAAACTTACACACATAGACACACACCAGACACACACATCCACCACTCACACACAACCAGGCACACACACACACCACTCGGACACACTCCCCCTGTATCACACCAGAGAGTGGAGGGAGCTGCTCCCGCTGTCCCCAGGCCTGAGGAAGGCCTCGCCCCTGCCTCTGCCAGTCCCAGTCCCCGGGTCCTGGACGGATGGGCACCCAGGGGCCCTGACATCGCCTCCCTCCTGCCTCCACTGACTGGCGGCCGTGCAGGTCTCCATGGAAAGGAAGATGCTTCCTGGGAGTTGGGGTCCCTGTGCTGGACTGGAGGGGGCGCCGGGTGGGGGCAGAGCACGCCCAGGTGAGGATGATTTCATTAACCCCAAACTTTGCCCCTACAATAATACCCTTGAGAACTCTCTGACACCCTCTGTGTGCGGTTCAGTCTCCTGGGGGAACACGGTGTGGGACGTCCTGCCAGTGTCTCAGCTGGGGGGCGGATGGTGTTTGGGGGGAGTTTCGGGTCCTGGTTGGCACAGGCGGGAAGGGCAGTGGAAGAAGAAATTGGGGTCCGGAGGAGGGGGCTGCCGGGGTCAGAATCTTCACCAGAGCCCAGAGAGTCACAGGGGGTGTGGCTGATGGGGGCAGTCAGTGTAAGAATGGGGCCCGTGGGTGGGCCCAGTGATGCCCGGTGCCCTGAGCTGGCTGTGCTTTCCAGGCTGTGTGTCCCTGAGTGGCCCCGGCTCCGTGGATGGCACCGTTGGGGGGTCCCTGAGTGTGCGGTGCACATACGAGCAGGAAGACAAAAACAACAGCAAATACTGGTGTGAATTTCCATGTGTGACACGACTGAGTAAGGCTGTGGAGACGTCAGCGACACAGCGGGAAGCAAGAAGGGGCCGTGTGACCATCAGGGACGACCCAGCAAACCTCACCTTCACCGTGACCTTGGAGAACCTCACGGAAGCCGACTCGGGCCTGTACTGGTGTGGGGTCTCACGGCCTATATTCAGCAAGGATCCCCTGGCCCGGGTCGTGGTGTCCGTGTCCCCAGGTGAGGAGTTTCAGGGAGGAGGGGCAGGGCCAGGGCTCAGATCCGAGACTTGAGCAAAGGTGGGAGGATACTGAGAGGGTCTCATGGGTGGAGAGAGGAGCCGCCAGGGGTCAGCCGTGTGACCCCCATGTTGGACTTCAGGGCCAGGAGACGTGGGTGGAGCGGCAGGATGAGGGTGAGGGCGCTGGACTCAGAGTATGCCCGAGAAGCGGGCATGAGCCTGCGGTGTAGACAGAGTTCTCGGGCAGGAGGCTGGGGTGGAAACGGGTGTTGGGCAGGCTGGAGTCAGGTTTCTCTGGGACCCCTCTGGAAATGCTTTGTGGCCCAGCAGAGTCCGGGGGCCTCCATCTTGTGCCTTTCCCAGGTGAGCTGTACAAGGCAGGGGGTCAGGACACTCAGCCTGTTTATCTTTTCCTTTCCTGGCACCAGCGCCAGAGTCAAACCAGGATAAATCCAACACAAGGACCCAGTCCTCGCCATGGGACACCGAAAGGACCTCTGTGTGGTCCACTCCAGCAACAAGGCCTGGGTAAGACATCTTGGAGGTGGACTTCTCTGAGGGTGACCTGGGGTGGCACCCCCTCCCCTGTCCCTGGGCAGTGCCATGCACATGCGGGTTGGAAGCTGCAATGTCACCTTCTAACCTGGGACACAGCTCACTGGCCCTGCCTGGGCAAAGGCAGGTTTCTGGGTGCTGGGGAAGCAGCAGCATGTGGCGAGACCCCCGCACACTAAATGCCTCACAGGAACAGTCTTCTTTTCCCCCAGCTCTGGGGACTGTGGCCCCTGCCCCCTGCAAAACCGCCAAGCCAAGGTCAGAAGCTCAGCCACAGCTGGACCCTGGCCAGAGGCTCCTGCACGGTCTCTGCAGCTCTGGTCTGAGCCCCTTCCTCCTAAACTCGCCATCTGCCGCTGGTGGTTTTATTGGGGGCTACACCTGGTGGTCTGGGGACCAGCAGTGCTCAGGGCACCACCCAGGGTACCGGGATTAAATGCTGGGGGTCGTGCCCACTCTCAGAGTCATATCAACTCCTAGAGAACCTCACGGAAGACAACATGGGCACGTACCGGTGTGGGGTCTCATGGCCTGTATTCAGCAAGGATCTCCTAGCCCCGTGGTGCTGTCCGTGTCCCCAGTAAAGCCCCTCAGGACATCTGTAATGAAAAGACGTATGTCCTTATGTGTGTGCCTGATGGGTACACACACATGTACATGCATGTTTACCATACACATGTATTTGCCTGGTGGGAGCATTTTTGTCCCATAAGCATGTATTCACACAGGCAATTCTAGGTCTTTACCGTCGCACCTGGACTCGCTCTCGGTCTGACCCTTTGCTGAGAGTCGGGAGGGGGAGCCGAGTGGGGCAGCCCAAAGTGGGGTGCAGGCCGCAGCCTCCTCCTAGGCCTCCCTCAGTCCCCTGGAAGGGAAGATTGGACTCGAGCACCCCCAGGGCCAGGTGAGGTCTCCGCACCCCCAGCATCCTTGTCACATCCTCTATCTGTGGGAACTCAGGGAGCCCCAAGGAGCCCAGCCATGTGGTGGGACTCAGAGGCCCCTGCCCCCTCCCCTGGGACCCCAGCAGATGCTCACCCGCACAAATGACGGTGGGGAAGGGGAGGGGGGCCCTCGTCCCAGAAGCTCCATGTGCCCTTTGAGTGTTTTTCAGGTGCTGCTGCTGTGCATCAAGGGGGACCCCCACAGCCCTGCTGGCAGCCCCTGCCGGTACTCTCCCCTCACAAAAAGCAAAGCTGTGTGGAGTTGGAAGATGCTCTCCCAGGAGACTCACTTCCTGTCCGTGTCCCTCCAGGTCCCTGCTCGACTACACCCCATTCCTGCTCCTCATCCTCCCAAAGGTGCCCCTACTGCTGGGCGTGCTGGGGGCTGTCCTCTGTGTGAGACGGACCCAGAGGGGTCTTCAGGGAGCGCTCCCCCAGCAGTCTGACCTAGGCGTCCCACGTGGTGCCACCAATGCTATCCAGAGACGCAGACAAATGCTCGCTGGGACCAGAGGGGACGTCCGGACCGCAGCCCTCAGCACTCTCCAGGGCTTTCCAGAGACTCGTGAACACAACTTTAAAACCGTTTAGTCGGGGCTGGAGCAATAGGTAGGGCGTTTGCCTTGCACGCGGCTACCCAGGTTTGATTCCCAGCATCCCATATGGTCCTCCAAGCACCACCAGTAGTGATTCCTGAGTGCAGAGGCAGGAGTAACCCCTGAGCATCACCAGATGTAACCCAAATAGAAAACAAACACAAAAACAAAAAAAAAAACTCTTAGCCAAAGTCTTGTTGCTTCAGGGATGAACCAAAGAGCTCTCCCCAGCACAACCCAACTGAATTCCAGAGGGAGAGGCCCAGGCTGAGCATACGGATCTAAAGCAGCTTCCATAGGAGCAGGGGCAGAGCAACAAACTCCCGAAGGCCTCTGCAATCAAGGGCGGGTTCAGAACACCCACACGCCCCGGGTGACACACAGCTTAGGCTCCCAAAACCCTTTCTGGAAACCAGATTTCCCCCACACATGCATGCTGTAGTTTGTTTGGGGCCACACACTCAGTGGTGCTCAGGGCTTACTCCTATTGTGCTCAGGGGTCCCTCCTGGAGGGGCTTGGGGGTAAACTATAAAGTGTTGGGGATTGGTTTGGGCAAGTGCTGGACAAGTGGAATATCCCATTGGCCTAGCCCTCCAGCCCCTGTCCATTTGTAAAGATTGCCAGAATTCCAAATACTCCAAGCAGTGGGGCTGAAGTGATAGTCAGTGGGGAGGGCGCTTGCCTTGCACAAATCTAACCCAGGTTCAATCTCCGCTACCCCATATGATCCCCGAGCCCTCTAGGAGTGATCCCTGAGCACAGAGCCAGGACTGAGTCCTGAGCACGCCGGGTGTGGCACTCCCCGAAAAAACAACACAATACAAAACCAAGTGGACCCGGCCTACCATCCAGAAAACACGGCTTTTTCTCCCGGAAGAGAGCAACATGACGCCCACCATAGCCATGCCATCGACTCCTCATCAGGCTGTATCTCATGGGGTGCCCCAGAGCGGGTTGGATGAGAGCCCTCCCCGCTCCAAGGGACCCATCCCTGGCAGCCGAAAACTTCCAGTACCCACCTCCGCCACGCTCAAGGCTGCCTCACATACAATTGAACATATTCTTGGAACACGCAACCACATTCGAGGCCACATGACACATCATAAGACACTCCCGACACATTCTCTATAAGTACCAGACCACATTTGATCAGGTTCAAATAGTAGGCAACAAATCATAGAGGGAAATTTGTACATATATATGCTTATATATATATATATATATAGTTTCAGATACATACATGAAAGTTCACATCACTCAACCTTTAACATGTTAGGATATTCTAAAGACTGTCTTAATGGCTCCTGCCAAAATGGAACAATCTTCACAAAATCTTGTCTATGGATACTTTTTTGTAGGATTTTCAGCCGTTTTCCATAACAGACAATGCAACATATATTATTTTGGTTGTGCTTTGGAATAGGGATGGGGGCTTTGGATGGAAACATCCCAAATTTGGTGGTGGGAAGGTGAAATGATGATGAGAATGGTGTTTGAATAGTAAATGTAGCACTGCAGTACTATAGCACTGTCGTCCCATTGTCCATCACTTAGCTTGAGAGGGTACTAGTAACGTCTCCAATGTGAGACTTGTTACTGTTTTGGCATATCGAATACGCCATGGGTAGCTTGCCAGGCTCTGCCGTGCGCTTGGGATACTCTTGGTAGTTGGCTGGGCTCTCCAAGAGGGACGGAAGAGTCAAACCTGGGTCACCCGCGTTCAAGGCAAACCCCCTACCCGCTGTGCTAAATGTAACCAAATATTTTAAACCACCTTATAAAATAAAAAATATAAACATAAAAATAAAGTGTCCGCGGCCTGCCTGGGTCTTGGAGCAACTCTGAACCCTAAGGCAGCACAACTGAGTCTCACCTCTGACCTGTGAGGCGTCCTCGTCACCCTCGTCCCACTTGCAGAGACACGTCCCTCCTGCCCCAGCCACTACAGTGGGCGTGGCCCTTCCCCACTTCTCCATGCCAAGCCCGGAAACAAAATAACTTTCCATTAATTCCTGGACAAGCTGGGGAAAGGATGCTCCAGGCTCTCTGGCAGCAGGAGACCCCCAAGTCTCCAAAATCTCAGCGGGGTGATGACGTTCCCACTTTCAACGCTGCACACCAGGGGCAATGGGGACACGGGACAGGAAGCACTCAGGACACAGGGAGAATTCTTCCTGCTCAGAGAGTAGGTGGGGTCTGCCTCACAGAGGGCACCTGAAGAATAGCTGCACCCCTCACACACACAGAGGGAACCCTCCAGGAAATGACCGTGGGTGTGATTCCCACGGGGCGTCTGAGCTGCGGGCTCTGGGCTATGGCTGCAGTGCTCTGCTGTGGGGAGAAGCCAAATCTGAGGTGCTCTGCTCTCACTCCTGATGGGACTCAGGGGACCACATGGGATGCTGGGAATCGAACCTGGGTGGGTTGTGTGCAAAGCCAGTGCCTTCCTCACCGTACTATGGCTCCGGCCTCTTTAAGGATGTTCTTACCTGTCCCCAGCCGTCAGCCCAGCCCCGTGGGTCCAGCACGGGTTTCGAAAAGAGGAAGATTCTTTTCTCACTGGATCAGTAAGAGACAAGAGATTATGCAGATGACACAGAAGTGCGGATGGGCCCTGCAGGGGTTGGGGGGGTTCCTCAGCTGGGCTTGTTGCCCCACACCACGCAGTTGCTCCACGCAGACACTTCTGCAGCCTCACTCACGTGCCGGACACGCGATCAATCCTGGGTGGATCCCCTGTACTCACAGAGTTCCCCCAGTCCAGACAGGAGTGATCTCTGAGCACAGAGCCAGGAGTCAGCCCTGAGCACTGCCAGAGGTGGCTCTGAAAATAAATAAAATAAAGGAAATAAAACAAAAGGAAGACGGAAGCATAGCCTTTCGGGGGGCGAGCACTGAGCACCCACCAAGACAGCAGCGTGGGTGAGAAGGGCGGGGTGGGACCTCCGCCTGGCCGTGGATGACCTTCATATGCCTGGTTGGAGCCAGGGAGGGTCACTGCAATCTTCATGGCATGTAGGATTCCTTGACTCATTCACAGATGATTGAGCTCACGCCACCAGGGCCCAGATGAGAGCAGGATGGGGGATTCGGTTCCCCACTGCTCACCCTATGGAACTCATCCTAGGGGTGTGGTGGTCCCAAACACCCACCAGCCCTTTTCCTAGGTACCTTCTTCCTACCTCTGTGGTCAGGCCCCAGGGGAGACACGGTTGAGCTGGGACAGTCACAGACTGGGCCTCGGGCTCAGCTTTTCATTCTCAGCCTCCAGCAACCAGAACTATACAGAGACCCCTGGGACCCCCATGTCTGTATCAGAGACCCCACAGCAGGCCAACCCAGAGAGTAAGACGCTCGCGGTCCAGCATCTCACGCCCTCTGGTGGCGCAACTCTGCAGAGCAGGGTGTGACCAGGAGGTTCTGGAACTTAACCCAACACAGGGAGGTCATAACTTGTTTTCCCCATTCCCCCCAGGGGTTGGGCAGAAGGAAGATGAAGGAGGAGTAAGTGGAGGAGGAGGAGTCAGAGGAAGAGAAACTGGAAAAGAGGAGGAGTGTTGGGGCTGGACCTACCCTCAGAATGAGCCCGTGTAGACTGCACCGCACATGGGCAGGAACAGAGGGACCCATGAAAATGGCGAGATTTCTCGTGCGTCCTGACTGGTTTGGGTGAATCTGAACATCTTTTCCTTTCAGCTGCCCTCAGTAAATAATTTCATAAATTTCAGTTTATGGAGTCAGTATTCCTTTTCTCACAGAAGCCTGGCTGGTCTTTGTCATGAAGATTCCAGGTGCTATCCCTGCCTAGTCTTTGGGACGGAGATTCCAGAGGCTTGCCCAGCTCACCTTTGGGATGCAAACCCAGATTATTGTACCCCCCAGAAAGGTTTAGGTTTCAGTTTTGTATCTCATTCTTGATTGATGTCTTCTCATTTCGGTCAGACCAATGATGTCGTACTTGATCTTCTGCGCTTGCACCATCAGGTCCTCGATGGATGCTTCTGATGCCAGCGTACGTGCGGTGAAAGTACAGACAATCATTTTAGTCTTTCTTCATTTTGGCAGTCTAGTTCATCCCCAAGATTTTTTCAGCCTCTTCTTCTCATCTTTCTTAACGCTGCCGTATTGGGGCTCTTTCGGTGTCAGGTGAATGAGGTCAATTGTTGTCACTGTTGTTGGCATATTGAATACACGACGGGTAGCTTGCTAGGCTCTGCCGTGTTGGCAGGATACTCTCGGTAGCTTGCTGGGCTCTCCGAGAGGGACAGAGGTGGGGGTGGGAGGTGGGAGGGGGGTATACTGGGGTTGGTTGTGGTGGAACACGTGCACTGGTGAAGGGATGGGGGTTTGATCATTGTATGACTGAGACTTAAACCTGAAAGTTTTGTAACTTTTTTCATAGTGATTCAATAAAAGAATAAAAATTTTTTAAAAAAAGAAGAATTTAGGGTTGCTTTACCAATAACGGAGGCATAGGAGACCTCAAAATAAAGTTTTTTCATGTTTTTATAAACATTTGCCATTCAAGTGTTTTCTTATGCTCATATCAAAGTTTGTTAAAAACTAAGGGCCTCTTTCTGTGTCTAAAAGCATGTTTGTATTCTTGTGGAATTGTGAAAAGTATTTGGTGTATTGGGCTGGAGCGATCGCACAGAGGATAGGGCGTTTGCCTTGCATACGGCCGACCCGGGTTTGATTCCCAGCATCCCATATGGTCCTCCGAGAACCTCCAAGAGTAATTCCTGAGTGCAGAGCGAGGAGTAACCCCTGAGCATTGCTGGTGTGGCCCAAAAGAGCAAAAAAAAAGTATCTGGTGTAGAAAGCTCATGATTTTGAATAATTAAGATACAAGAACTATTGAAATTAAGTCAAAAACAAAAAAGTTTTCTCAAGTTTCATAACAATTGATGGCTCAAAGGTCTTATGCAGTTACGTCAATATACATGTTTGTATCTATATTAGATTAGAATATTTGACCTAGAAAATCTTGTGAGTTCAAATATTTATGATACATGAAAACAGGTTCAAAGATTAATGGTTTTGTTTAAAACATGAGTTTCTAGAGTTATAAAATTGGTTGCAAAACTTATCCTACCAGTGTTTGATTTGACCGCTGAGACTTTTGGTACCTAAAATTTCTAGAACTACTAAGCAAAGAGTTATAAAATGGATTAATCTCAGATATCAGCCCGATAGCCTGAAGACATAGCATTGTGCCTTCATAAAAGACAAAAAACCCAAGCGGCTAAGAACAGTGTCTTTGGCTTTAATAGTTTCTGAAGATGGAGAATGTCATGGAAATGTGAGAAAATAGTCAACTTTTCCTAACTATATTGTTACTCTGTCCAGTATATGAAAATGCATGCTATTTTTTTTTCAAGCAGCACCACTCCTAGCCATTTTATCTAACAAATATAAGAACATTAATTTGAAGTAAAAAAAAGATGGGGCATTCACCTCTTAGTCTCTTCTAGGATTAAAACCTTATAACCCAAAGCCCAACTCCTTCCAGAAGTAAAACATTTTCAATATAAAAAGGGTGTTTTGAGTGAAGGACTTTCACGAAGCTTTTAGAAGCAAAGATGAGATTGATGTTGCCTGTATCAAGCAAATATGAATTCAGTTGTGGATTTCAGATAATGCAGATGTTTGTTCTTGAGCATCACTTATGTGTAAAGAGAAGGTCTCTGAGACCATGTTGGCAGTGAAGGAATATATTTTCTTCATCTTTTCGTCATTTGATCTTGGTACCAATTTTGTCTGATTTCTGCTTCTACGGCTGTATTAGTGACCAATCTCTCTAGATGGCCCCTCAGGGCAATGCCATGCAGGACTTCTCCACATCCACCTTTTCTGCCCCCACTTCTTTTCTTGTGGGAATGGGTAACAGTTTTCTGTTTCTAAACTGCTGGATCTGTGTGCAGGTATCATTCTTCATTCTATAAGCCATATTCTCCAGAAAGTATCTGTGTAAAAACACAAAAAGGGAAGAGGGGCCCAGCGGGGCTCTATCTCTCCCGCTGCCCGAGTTCGGTAGTCTCCAGCCGCTTCCCCCACCCCGGGGAGGTTGATGGCGATGATGAGGCAGGCGAAGGAAGGAAGAAGGCCAAACTGGTTGCTCGATCAATTTATTTCGTTCTCTCTCTCTGCTTCTCTTCCGGTTCTCGATCTCTCTCTGGATCTTCCTCTAATTCCCTTTTAGCCCCGCTCGCTCTCACTTCTTTCATCTTGTGCTCTGCTTATGTGTGTGCCACTGTGCTCTCTGTGTCTGTCTCTCTGCATCTGTCTCTCTGTGTCTGTCTCTCTGGGTCTGTCTCTCTGTATCTGTCTCTCTGAGCCTGTCTCTCTGCACCTGTCTCTCTGCCTCTGCCTCTCTGCCTCTCTGCCTCTGCCTCTCTGCCTCTGACTCTCTGTGTCTTCTGTTTTCTTCCTCTGTCTTCTTCTTCTGTCTCCTTCTTCCTCTGTCTCCCTTGTCTTCTTTCTCCTATCCCCGTCTCTCTATCTCGCATGCTATTTTTGATAACTTTATTTCATGCAAAGCTTTGTCATCGGGTAATAACCTATTCCTAACTTTCAGACAAGTGTGGAATCTTTACTGTTTCATGGTAATCTAGGACTGTTTTAATCTTCTTATGTCTGTGATTTCCTAGAGATCAGAATTCTAAAGATGTCTCCTTGTAGGATATCATTTGTTTGTCCTTTCTCCCTTGCCACAAAGAGTTTAGTTTTATCTGGTAATAATCTCTCAACATTTTAAGACAACATTAGTATGTCCTGTTCCCCTTGCCACAGGAAGCTTAGGTTTATTACAGTGCTCCGAGGCACTTCCATTCCACTGCGTTTATCTGTAAACTCCTCTCCATGCTCTCTTCCCCAACCGGTCTATCACCGGAACCTACAAACGGAAGTCATACAAATAAAGGAATCGGTAGATAAATTAAAAATCTTAGTAGATCCCCTCAACAGTAGCATGACTACAGCCGAAGAGAGAATCAGCAACCTAGAGGATGAGCTGCAGAAAGTTTACAGACAACAACAAATAATGGTGAAAGACCTCAAAATGGCTATAGAGCAAATCAGAGCCCTTGGGGATGACTTCAAGAGGAACAACATAAGAATCATTGGAGTACCAGAACCACAGGGAAGTAACCCCAACGAAAAAAAACACAAAGACATCATTACTAAGAAATTCCCAGAGCTGGAGAAGGCAGGCATCCAGATACAAGGAGTCCAAAGAGTGCCAGCAAAAAGAGACCCAAATAAAAAGACTCCGAGGCATATCATAGTCAGAATGGCGGATGCTGTGGATAGAGACACAATTCTACAAGCAGCAAGGTCAAAGAAGGAAATCACATACAAAGGAGCACCCCTCAGATTTACAGCAGACCTGTCAGAGGAAACTCTTCGAGCCCGAAGACAATGGTGGAACATAGTGAAAAAACTGAACGAAGTGAACGCCTCACCAAGAATACTTTATCCGGCTAAACTCTCACAGATGTAACTCTTAAGTCAGAAAGATAATGGATGGAGACACCATCGGTGGGAAAAAGAGAAGGAATCCTCTTAAAGCAAAGTAAGCTTAGAATAGGGATGAAGAAAGTTACAGGACACAATGAATGTTAAGGAATGTGTAGAGGGTTTGAGGTTGAGCTTTAAGGAAAGAAACTGATTAAACTGTATTCTTATAAGAAACTCTTTCAATTACATCTGCGGGATCATTCTAGTACCTTCTTGGTAAGCTCTCTGGAAAGATACTGGAGGAACCCCTGAGCATCACCAGATGTGACCCAAAAAAAGAAGAAGAAAAAAACCCTTAGATAATGTCTCTGGTGCTCCCTGGGAGTGCTAGAACGCTCTCCCCAGCACACCCTGACTTCGAATTCCAGATGGAGAGGACCAGGCTGAACACATGGACCACTGGCCTGAGACAGTTTCTCTAGGGGTTTATGCTCCACGTTTCAGCCTCTTACTTGCTGAACACGCGATCAATCCCTGCTGGATCCCCTGCACCCAGTGTTCCCCCAGCCCGACAGGAGTGATCCGTGAGCACTGCCAGGGCTGGCTACAAAACTAAATCAAATAAAGGAAATGAAACAAAAAGCAGATGATGCAGGTAAGTCGGGCCCTGGGGTGGGAGTGAGGGGGTGACCACTGAGCACGCACCAGAGCACCTGCATGGGAGGAGGGAGCGCGAGCGGGCAAGGCAAGAAGCATCGTGGAGAGGGAGAGGGAGTCGCCAATGGGGCTGGTTCCTGATGAGGGCCTTTGGGAGGAGGAGACACACCACAGACAGGCCCCCAAGAGCGTGCAGGGGTCAGAGCACTAATATAGCAGGCAGAGCGCTTGCTTGCACGCAGCCAAGCTGGTTCGATCCCTGCAACCCTTTGGCCCGCCAGGAGTGACCCCTGAGCACAGAGCCAGGAGTCAGCCCTGAGCACTGTCAAGAACAGCCTCAAAACCTAAAACAAACGAATAAAAAGGAGTGTGCACACAGGGAGGAGAGGCCGGAAGGTGCGAGGGCCCTGATGGGTGCCCCTGTCTGCGTTAGGACATGGGGCAGGAGCAGGAAGACGGGACAAACACGTGACAGGGCGGGGGACAGCACAGGGACCCCAGAATTGCCTCTTTGTCCCCAGCAGGCCACGCTGCCGCAGGAACCGAGCAGTTCAGAGCTCGGGTGTCCTGCCCCACCCTGGGGGCCTCCGAGAAGTGGTTCTGGGTCATGTGGAATTAGACCCCAAGCAGTCTGGACCCCTGGAGTGGGGAGTTCCTGTCCCCCACAGACCTCCTTCCCAGGCCCCCTTTCCTTGGATCTGTCTGACCTCACTGCTCTGCCTCTCTGGGGACGGGTGAAGGTGTCCGCAGGCGCAAGGGACGCTGCTGCCCTGGGACCAATATGACTAAAAGTAGAAATCAGGGTGTCTGGGATGGTCCACGTCCCACACTGACCACAAGGAAGTGACGTGGTGACATAGGGAGGGGCTCCCAGCCCTGGGCACCCAGGGGAGGCACCACCTTCTCTAGAGGCTTCCTGCCCGCCAGCTGAGTCAGCCGGAAGGAGTGGTGGAGGCTTGAGACCGGCCAGAGAAGTGGGGACACGGGAGCTGTCCCCCACCTCCGCAGGACCCCACACAGCCTGCCATTGTGGCCACCTCACTCCTGCCCAATGAGCCCGTGGGTGCGGGTCCCGTGGCTTCCCTGGACGCTGCTCCTCGCCCACCTCCCAGGTGAGTGCTCAGAAGGACGGGAAGCCGCGGGGACGAGTTGGTAGAGAAGCTTCCAGAACTGCTCTCATGTCACCACCTGGACACAAGGGCCCAGTGTGAAGAGGCGAGTTGGACTGGCGGGGAAGGAAGCTCAGAGTCGGACCTTAGAAATGTAGAAATGGTGACCTGAAGCCACACAGACACCCACAACACACACACAACACACACACACACCACTCATACATACATACCACCAGACACACATACCACTTACATACACTCACGTACCAAACTCACACACAAGAAACTTACACACATAAACTGAGATTTAAACCTGAAAACTTTGTAACTTTCCACATGGTGACTCAATAAAAAATTAAAAAAAAAAAAAAGAAAGAAACTTACACACATAGACACACACCAGACACACACACCCGCCACTCACACACTACCAGGCACACACACACACACACACACACACACACACCACTCAGACACACTCCCCCTGTATCACACCAGAGAGTGGAGGGAGCTGCTCCCGCTGTCCCCAGGCCTGAGGAAGGCCTCGCCCCTGCCTCTGCCAGTCCCAGCCCCCGAGTCCTGGACGGACGGGCACCCAGGGGCCCTGACAACGCCTCCCTCCTGCCTCCACTGACTGGTGGCCGTGCAGGTCTCCATGGAAAGGAAGATGCTTCCTGGGAATTGGGTCCCTGTGTTGGACTGGAGGGGGCACCGGCTGGGGGTAGAGCACACCCAGGTGAGGGTGATTTTATTAACCCCAAACTTCGCCCCCACAATAATACCCTTGAGAACTCTCTGACACCCTCTCTGTGGGGTTCAGTCCCCTGGGGGACATCCAGGGTCCGAGCTGGGTGGCAGGTGGGTGTTTGGGGGGAGTTTCAGGTCCTGGTTTGCACAGGCGGGAAGGGCAGTGAAAGAAGAAATTGGAGTCCGGAGGAGGGGGCTGCCGGGGTCAGAATCTTCACCAGAGCCCGGAGAGACCACAGGGGATGTGGCTGATGGGGGCAGTCGATGTGAGAATGGGGCCGTAGGTGGACCCAGTGGTGCCCGGTGCCCTGAGCCGGCTGTGCTTTCCAGGCTGTGTGTCCCTGAGGGGCCCTGGCTCCATGGATGGCACCGTTGGGGGGTCCCTGAGCGTGCGGTGCACATACAAGCAGGAAGACAAAAACAACAGCAAATTCTGGTGCGAATTTCCATGTGTGACACGACTGAGTAAGGTTGTGGAGACGTCAGAGACACAGCGAGAAGCAAGAAGGGGCCGCGTGACCATCAGGGATGACCCAGCAAACCTCACCTTCACCGTGACCTTGGAGAACCTCACGGAAACCGACGCGGGCACGTACTGGTGTGGGGTCTCACGGCCTGGAGCCAAGAGGAATCCCCTGGCCCGGGTCGTGGTGTCATTGTACCCAGGTGAGGAGTTTCAGGGAAGAGGGGGCAGGGGCAGGGCTCAGATCCGAGACTTGAGCAAAGGTAGGAGGATACTGAGAGGGTCTCATGGGTGGAGAGAGGAGCCCTTAGGGGTCAGCCCTGCGATCCCCAATGTGGGCTTCAGGGCCGGGAGACGCTGGATGGAGTGGCAGGGTGAGGGTGAGGTCGCTGGGCTCAGATGGTGCCTGAGAAGCGGGTGTGAGCCTGCGGCGTAGACAGAGCTCTTGGACTGGAGGCTGGGGTGGAAATAGGTGTTGGGCAGGCTGCAGTCAGGATTGCGGGGGTCCCCTGTGGAAATGCTTCATGGCCCAGCAGAGTCGGGGGCCGCCATAGAGGGCAGGGGGTCGGGACATACTCAGTCTATCTTTTCCTTTCCTGGCACCAGCGCCAAAGCCAACCCAGGAAAAATCCAACACAAGGATGCAGACCCCGCCATGGGCCACCGAAAGGACTTCTGTGTGGTTCACTCCAGCAACAAGGCCTGGGTAAGACATCCTGCAGGTGGCCTTCTCTGGGAGTGACCTGGGGTGGCACCTCCTCCCCTGTCCCTGGGCAGTGCTGTGCGCATGCGGGTTGGAAGCTGCAATGTCACCTTCTAACCTGGGACACAGCTCACTGCCCTGTCTGGGCAAAGGCAGGTTTCTGGGGTGCTGGGAAGCAGCAGCATGTGGCGAGACCCCCGCACACTAAATGCCTCACAGGAACAGTCTCCTCTGCCCCCACCGCTGGGCACAGTGGCCCCTGCCCCCTACAGAGGCACAAAGCCAAGGTCAGAAGCTCAGCCACAGCCGGACCCTGGCCAGGGCCCCCGCACAGTCTCTGCAGCTCTGGTCTGAGCCCCTTCCTCCTATCTCCCCATCTGCTGCTGCTGGTTTTATTGGGGGCTACACCTGGTGGTCAGGGGACCAGCAGTGCTCAGGGCACCACCCAGGGTACCAGGAAGAAATGCTGGGGGTTGTGCCCACCCTCAGAGCCATCTCCCCTCCTGGAGAACCAACGGAAGACAACATGGGCACGTACCGGTGTGGGGTCTCGTGGCCTGTATTCAGCAAGGATCTCCTAGCCCCATGGTGCTGTCTGTGTCCCCAGTAAAGCCCCTCAAGACATTGGTCATGAAAAGACATATGTTCATATGTGCGTGCCTGATGGGTGCACACACATGTAATTGCATGTTTATCATACACATGCATTTGCCTGGTGGGAGCATGTCTGTCCCATAAGCGCGTATCCACTCAGGCCATTCTAGGCCTTTCCCGCCGCACCCTGACTCGCTCTCGGTCTGACCCTCTTCTGAGGGCGGGAGGGGGCGCAGCAGTGGGGGAGCACTAAGTGGGGTGCAGGCCGCAGCCTCCTCCTGGGCCTCCCTCAGGCCGAGGTCGGGAAGCCTGGGATCGAGCACCCCCAGGGCCAGGTGAGGTCTCTGCACCCCCAGCGTCCTGGTCACATCCTGGATCTGCAGGAACCCCGGGGCCCCCGCGGAGCCCAGCCCTGCGGTGGGACTGTGGAACATAGGAGCTCCCTGCCCCCTCCCCTGGGGCCTGGCAGATGCTCACCCGCACAAATCAGAGGGTGGGGAAGGGGAGGGGGGCCCTCGTCCCAGAAGCTCCATGTGCCCTTGGAGTGTTTTTGAGCCGCTGCTGCTGTGCATCAAGGGGGACCCCCACAGCCCTCCTGTCAGCCCCTCCCAGTACTCTCCCCCCACAGAAAAGCAAAGCTGTGCAGAGTTGGAAGATGCTCCCCCAGGAGACTCACTTCCTGTCCGTGTCCCTCCAGGTGCCTGCTTGGCTGCGCCCCCTTCCTGCTCCTCATCCTCGCGAAGGTGCCCCTGCTGCTGGGCGTGCTGGGGTCTGTCCTCTGGGGGAGACGGCGCCCAAGGGGCCTTCAGGGAGCCGCCCCCGGCAGCCTGGCCTAGGTGTCCCACGTAGTGCCACCAACGCTATCCAGAGACGCAGACAAATGCTCGCTGGGACCAGAGGGGACGTCCGGACCGCAGCCCTCAGCACTCTCCAGGGCTTTCCAGAGACTCGTGAACACAACTTTAAAACCCGTTAGTCAGGGCTGGAGCAATAGGTAGGGCGTTTGCCTTGCACGCGGCTACCCAGGTTCGGTTCCCAGCATCCCATATGGTCCCCCAAGCACCACCAGTAGTGATTCCTGAGTGCAGAGCCAGGAGTAACCCCTGAGCATCACCAGATGAGACTCAAATAGCATAAATAAATAAATAAATAAATAAAATCTTAGCCAAAGTCTCTGGTGCTTCCGGGATGAATCAGAGAGCTCTGCCCTGCACACCTAAACCGTGAATTTCTGAGGGAGAGGCCCAGACTGAGCACATGGACGCAAGGCAGCTTCTCAAGGGAGCAAGGGCCAAGCAACGAGCTCCCGCAGACCTCTACACACAGGGGCATTTCAGGACACCCACACGCCCCAGGTGACACGCAGCTGGAACATCCGGGAAACCTGAAGCTGCTGTGAGAATCAGCCTCCAGACAAGGCTGAGGAGATGCCCGCCCAGGGGGTCGCTGAGCTCGGGGGGTTTCACTCTGCCCGGCGGGAGCTGTGGAAGGATTGAGCCTGAGAAGGGGTCTGAGACTGAGGCTTGGATCACGGATGAACTTTGACCTGTGAGAAATCCCACTTCCTGGCATGGTGTTGGCAGGGGCGGGACTTAGGCTCCCAAAACCCTTTATGGAAACCAGCTTTTCCCCACACTGGGTGCTATTGTTTGCTTAGGGCCACACGCCCGTCGTTGCTCATGGCTTACTGCTGACTGCGCTCAGGTGTCCCTCCTGGAGGGACTTGGGGGGCTCCTATAAAGTGTTGGGATCGGTTTGGTCAAGTGCTGGACAAGTGGACTATCACACCTGCCTATCCCTCTGGTCCTTGAACTTTGTGAAGATGCTCAGAGCTTCAAATACTCCAAGCAGTGGGGCTGAAGTGATAGCCAGTGGGGAGGGCCCTTGCCTTGCACAGGGCCAACCCGGTTCAATACCCGCTACCCCATATGATCACTGAGCCCTCTAGGAGTGATCCCTGAGCACAGAGCCAGGACTGAGTCCTGAACACTACCGGGTGTGGAGCCCCCCCAAAAAACAACACAATACAAAAGCCATGTGGCCCCGCCTACCATCCAGATCACATGGCTTTTTCTCCTGGAAGACAGCAACATGACACCACCATAGCCATGCCATTGAACTCCACATCAGGCTGTTTCACTCAGTGCCCCAGAGTAGGGTGGGTGAGAGCCCTCCCCGCTCCAAGGGACCCATCATTGGTAGCCGAAAACTTCCAGAACCCACCACCGCCACACTTAAGGACGTTTCCCACACTTTGGGCCAGGCCTCATGTACGAGTGAACATATTCCTGGACCACGAAACCGCATTCGCGGCCACACATCATAAGACACTCCTGACTCATTCTCCATAAGTACCAGACCACATTTGATGGGGTTCAAATAGTAGGCAACAAATCATAGGGGGAAATATGTACATACATATATATGCATATATACATAGTTTCAGATAGATGAAAGCTCACATCACTCAACGTTTAACAACATGTTAGTGATATTCTAAAAACTGTCTTAATGGCTCCTCCAAAATAGAACAATCTTGACACTGTCTCGTCTATGGATACTTTTTTATAGTATTTTCAGCAGTTTTCCAGTATAAGACATAAAAAAATTACAAATTATATTATTTTGGTTGTGCTTTGGAACAGAGATTGGGTCTTTGGATGGAAACATCCCAAAATGGTGGTGGGCATGTAAAATGGTGATGAGAATGGTGTTTGAATATTAAATGTACCACTGCAGTAATATAGTACTGTAGTCCCATTGTTCATCAATTAGTTTGAGAGGGTACCAGTAATGTCTCCATTGTAAGACTTGTTGTTATTGTTTTTGGCATATCAAATATGCCATGGGTAGCTTGCCAGGTTCTGCCTTGCAGCGGGATACCCTCAGTAGCTTGCCAGTATCTCTGAGAGGGACGGATGAATCGAAACTGGGTTGGCCGCGGACAAGGCAAACACCCTACCCGCTGTGCTAAATGTAACCAAATATTTTAAACCACCTTATAAAATGAAATATAAATTTAAAAATAAAGTGGGCCAGGCTTGCCTGGGTCTCGGGGCAACTCTGAACCCTAAGGCAGCGCCAACTGAGTCTCACCTCTGACCTGTGAGGCCTCCTTGCCACCGTCGTCCCCCTTGCAGAGAGACGTCCCTCTTGCCCCAGCCACTGCCGTGGACGTGGCCTCCCACACTTCTCCATGGCGGGCGCGGAAGCAAAAGAGCTTTCCATTAATTCCTGGGCAAGCTGGGGAAAGGGTGCTCCAGGTAATCTGTCAGCAGGAGACCCCAAGTCTCCAAAATCTCAGCGGGGTGATGATGTTCCCACTTTCAAATCTGAGCACCAGGGGCGCTGGGCACACGGGACAGGAAGCACTCAGGACACAGGGAGAATTCTTTCTGCTCGAAGGGTGGGTGAGGTCTGCTTCACAGAGGGCACCCGAAGAAAAGCTGCACCCCTCACACGCAGAGGGAACCCTCCAGGTAATAACCGTGGGTGTGAGTCCCACGGGGCGTCTGAGCTGCCGGCTCTGGGCTGTGGCTGCAGTACTAAGCTTTGGGGGAGAGACCAAATCTGTGGTGCTCTACACTCACTCCCGGCCAGACTCAGGCGACCACATGGGGTGCTGGGGATCGAACCTGGGTGGGTTGTGTGCAAGGCCAGTGCCTTCCCCATTGTACTATGATCCGGCCCTTTGCGGGTGTTCTAACCCGTCCCCCAGCCGTCAGCCCAGCCTTCTGGGTTCAGCATGGGTTTAGAAAAGAGGAAGATTCTTTTCTCACGGGGTCAGCAAAAGAGAAGACACTGTGCAGATGACACAGAAATGGGGACGGGCCCTGTGGGTGGTGGGGGGCTCCTCAGCTGGGCTTGTTGACCCAAACCTAGCAGTTGCTCCACACACGGGGCCCCTTCTGCAGCGTCACTCACTTGCTGGACACGCGATCAATCCCTGGTCAATCCTCAGCAACCCACAGGGTTCCCCCAGCCTTGACAGGAGTGATCCCTGAGCACAGAGCCAGGAGTCAGCCCTGAGCACTGCCAGGGGTGAGTATGAAGCTAAATAAAATAAAGGAAATTAAGAAAAGGAAGATGGAAGAATAGGCTCTCGGGGGCTAAGCACTGTGCACCCACCAGGACAGCCGCGTGCAGGGATGGGCAAGAGCGGGCAAGGCAAGAGCAAAACGTGGAAAACGCGGAGGGAGACGCCGAGGGGGCTGGTTCCAGATGATGCCTCTTGGAGGAGGGGACACACCACAGACAGGCCCCAAGAGCGTGCAGGGGCCATAGCAGTAATACAGCAGGCAGGGCGCTTTCTTGCATGCAGCCAACCTGGGTTCGATCCTGGAAGTCTGTGGCTCACCAGGAGTGACCCCTGAGCGCAGAGCCAGGAGTCAGCCCTGAGCAGTCAGGAACGGCCCCCAAACCTAAAACAAACATACAGAAAGGAGTGTGCACACAGGGAAGAGAGGCCGGATGGTGCGGGAGTCTGATGCGGCCTTCCTGTCCCAGGTCGGACCTGGAGCAGGAGCAGGAAGGCCGGATGGGCCAGTGATAGGCCGGGGGACAGCACAGGGACCCCAGAATTGCCTCCTTGTTCCTAGCAGGCCACGCTGCAGTAGGAACTGGGCAGTTCAGAGCTCGGGTGTCCTGCCCCACCGTAAGGGTCTCTGAGGAAAGGTTCCGGGTCATGAGCATCTAGAGTCCCAGCAGCCACGACCCCCTGGAGTAGGGAGTCCCTGTCCCCCACAGACCCACTTCCCAGCCCCCTTTTCCTTAAATTCTGTCTGACCTCACTGCTCTGCCTCTCGGGGGACTGGTGTGGGTGTCCCCAACCCCGAGGGACACAGCTGCCCTGGGACCATACGACTAAAAGTAAATGTCAGGGAGTCTGGTATGGTCCGTCTTCGGGCATATACAAGCTGACCACAACACAAGGAAGTGACGTGATGACATAGGGAGGGGCTCCCAGCTGTGGGCACCCAGAGGAGCCACCACCTTCTCTAGAGGCTTCCTGCCCGGCAGCTGAGACAGCCGGAAGGAGTGGTGGGGACTTGAGACCGGCCAGAGAAGTGGGGACGCGGAAGCTGCCCTCCACCTCCGCAGGACCCCACACACCCTGCCGCTGCAGCCACCTCCACACCACCCAATGAGCCCATGGGTGCGGGCCCCGTGGCTCCCCTGGGCGCTGGTCTTCACCCACATCCCAGTGAGGGCTCGGGGGGGGGGGAGGACACAGTGCCGCGGGGATGGGGTGGCAGAGAATCTTCCAGAACTGCTCTCATGTCACCACATGAACACAACGGCCCAGTGTGAAGAGGCGAGTTAGACTAGTGGGGCAGGGAAGGGAGCACAGAGTCGGGCCTTAGAAATGGTGACCTGAAGCCACACACACACATACAGCAACCACACACACACATGCACATACACACGACTAACACAGACACATACACACCACTCACAAATACCTCTCTCTCTCTCTCTCTCTCTCTCTCTCTCTCTCTCTCACACACACACACACACACACACACACACTTCCCCCTGTATCACACCAGAGAGTGGAGGGAGCTGCTCCCGCTGTCCCCATGCCTGAGGAAGGCCTCGCCCCTGCCTCTGCCTGTCCCAGTCCCTGAGCCCTGGACGGACGGGCACCCAGGGGCCCTGACAATGCCTCCCTCCTGCCTCCACTGACTGGTGGCCATGCAGGTCATGTTGGGAAGGAAAACGCTTCCTGGGAAATGGGGTCCCTGCGCTGGGCTGCAAGGAGCACCAGGTGGGGGCTGAGCACGCCTGGGTGAGGGCGATTTCATTAACCCCAAACTTTGCCCGTGCATTAATGCCCTTGAGAACTTTCTGGAACCCTCTGTGTGGGGTTTATTCTCCTGGGAGACATGCTATGGGACGTGTTGCCAGTGTCCGAGCTGGGGGGCAGATGGTGTTTGGGGGGTTTCAGGTCCTGCCCTGGTTGGTGCAGACGGGGAGGGCAGTGGGAGAGGAGATTGGGGTCTGGAGGAGGGGGCTGCTGGGGTCAGAATCTGCAGCGGAGCCTAGAGAGGCCACAGGGGGTGTGGCTGATGGGGCAGTCAGTGTGCGATGGGAGCCCACGGGGGACACCGTGATGCCTGGGTGCCCTTAGACAACTGTGCTTTCCAGGCTGTTTGTCCCTGGGGGGCCCCTGGCACTACTGGGGGTTCCCTGAGTGTGCGGTGCACATACGAGCAGGAACACAAAAGCATCAAATACTGGTGCGAATGTCCATGTCGGATACCAAGGGATGTGGTTGTGAAGACGTCAGCGACACAGCAAGAAGCAAGAAGGGGCCGCATGACCATCAGGGACGAGCCAGCAAACCTCACCTTCACTGTGCCGTTGGAGAACCTCACAAAAGCCGACGCTGGCACGTACGTGTGGGGTCTCGAGGTCTAGATTCAATAGGAATCTCCAGGCCCGGGTGGTGGTGTCCGTGTCCCCAGGTACAGCCCCTCAGAACAGCCTTCAGGAGAAGCCAAATATGTCCTTACCTGAGGCAAGCCAAAGACATTATTTGGCAATGTTCTACTTGTCAGGCAATCAAGATGCCTCATATGCCTTTGGGAGCTAATCCTCAAGGTATAAAGACAAATGAAACTTGGCAAATGGATGTAACTATTGTCTCAGCTTTTGATAAACAAAAATATGTTCGTTAATCAATTGATACCTATTCACATTTTCGATAGACTTCTGCATTATCTTTGGAAAAAGCAGGAACTGTGATCACTCATTTGTTAGAAGCATTTGCTGTTATGGGTATTCGTAAGACAATGAAAACTGATAATGCGCTTGCTTATACCTTTGCAAAAATGTGTGATTTTTTTTCTCTGCTTATGGTATCAATCATACAGGAATTCCGTCCAGGACAAGCCGTTATTTAATGAGAAAATTGTTTGCTTAGGGATGTGTTACTTAGACAAAAAGGGGGAATATCGACCCAGGCGGCCATGCTTTTGCACAGTTGCTTTGCTGCTAAGCGACCAAGATCCAGAGCCAGCTACATTACTTCTGGTCCCAGCAAGTGCTTGCAGCCATGTCTCCAGACTGTGAACTAAGCTTTTGCTTCATGCTGCCCCAGGAAGGGAAATGATGCAATTTCCAACATAAACTTTTCTGGACTTAATTACTAAAATACAGAAATCCTAAACCACGCGGCCACTACTGCGGCCGTGCAACTTTATATCTCTTCATTCTCATCAATCGAAAACTAATTGTCAAATGTTTCCTTGTCAGTAGGGCCGTATTTTGGGGGGATAAACTCCAACAAGAATAGTGAATTCTGTGTTGAAACTTCAACAACAATAGTGAGTTTTGTGTTGAAATATGGAATGTAATAAAGGTAAAAAGAAAATGAAGTGAAATTTATCAGTTATGCAAGCAGGAGTGGGGGGGCTTGGGGGTTGGGGGGAGGTATACTGGGGGTTTTTTGGTGGTGGAATATGTGCACTGGTGAAAGGACGGGTGTTTGAGCATTGTATAACTGAGATATAAGCCTGAAAATTTTGTAACTTTCCACATGGTGATTCAATAAAATAAATTAAAAAAGGGGGGGAATATATGCGGATTCTCCTATTCAGCAAATATCCAGAGTACTGTTCACCTTGAATTTTTTTAATTGCTCTGATGAAATAACATCGGCGGAAAAACATTGGGAAATTCAGGATAGCTCAGAAGAAATAAGTTCTAATAGAATTAAAAATAATTTAGATAAAATTAGTCAGAGATGTAAAGTCCTTTACAGGGACCCAGTCTCTGGGAGTTGGATGCCAGACCAGTTGGAAAGGTGGGGACGAGGTTTCGCTTTTATTTCAGCAAACAGACACCATTTTTGGCGTCCTACAAAAGGACTGAAGCTTCTCAGTGAAGAAGGGATAGCAAATGAAAAAACTGCAGTATGGATTCTTTTTTCATAAATTTTTGCCAGCTTTGTAAAAACAGAAGCGCTTCTCTTTTGAGCCAATTTTAACAAGGAGGAGACAAGCTAGTAGAGAAAGAAATGGGGGATAATCCCAATTGGCCGACAGGGAAATTTTACCCTGGGGACTGCCCTTCCTTTCTCTGTCCATCAGTTTTTCTTCCCTGGTTCTGGGAGGGTCAGATCCTTCGATCAGGTATGTATGAATACACACGTGCATGTGATTTTTATTGTGTTTCTGTATGTCTGTCTATGTTGAGCGCTTTAAATGTTGAAGTCAGATTGAAATCAGAAATGGAAATCCTTGTAACTGGGCAAACAACCCCATCAGAAAGGTTAGTAATATATGCTCCAAAAATTTTTTAAAATTTGGGTGTTTTCGGAGCTCATTAAGAATTGTAAAAATAGGGGGCTGGTCAATACCACTGCTGGGAATATATCCCAGAAAAGCCAAAAAGTATAGTCGAAGTGACATATGCACGTATATGTTCACCGCAGCACTGTTTACAATAGCCAGAATCTGGAAAAAACCCGAGTGCCCTAGAACAGATGACTGGTTGAAGAAACTCTGGTACATCTATACAATGGAATACTATGCAGCTGTTAGGAAAAAATGAGGTCATGACGTTTGCATATAAGTGGATCAACATGGAAAGTATCATGCTAAGTGAAATGAGTCAGAAAGAGACAGACATAGAAAGATTGCACTCATCTGTGGAATATAGAATAATAGACTATAAGACTAACGCCCAAGAATAGTAGAAATAAGTACCAGGAGAATGTTTCCATGGCTTGGAGGCTGGTCTCTCATTCTGGGTAACTCAGGGAAGGGAGCACCAAGTAAAATGTGGTTGGAGGTCATGTGGGGGAAGGGTGAGGCGGGTGGAATACAGACTAGAGACTGAACACAATGGCCACTCAACACCTCTATTGCAAACCACAACACCTAATCAGAGAGAGAAAACAAAAGGAAGGGAATTCCCTGCCATAGTGGCAGGGTGGGGTGGGGGGAGACGGGTCTGGGGAGGGGGGGAGGGATGTTGGGTTTACGGGTGGTGGAGAATGGGCACTGGTGAAGGGATGGGTTATTGAACTTTGTATGGGGGAAGCATGTGCACAAAGATGTATGGATCTGTAACTGTACCCTCACGATGACTCTCTAATTAAAAATAAACTAATAAAAAAATAAAAATAAAAAAAAATAGGGGGCTGGCATTCATGATAAAAACTCTCACCAAAATGGGTTTTGAAGTAACTTTTCTCAAGATAGTCAAAGCCATCTACCACGAACCTATGGCAAGCATTATCATCAATGGAGAAAAACTAAGAGCCTTTCCTCTAAGATCGGGACAAGACAAGGATGCCCACTCTCACCACTTCTCTTTAATATAGTACTGGAAGTATTAGCAATAGCCATCAGGCAAGAAAAAGATATTAAGGGGATTCAGATCGGAAAGGAAGAAATCAAGCTCTCACTATTCACAGACGATATACTATACCTAGAGAAGCCTAAAAGCTCTAGTAAGAAACTCTTAGAAACAATTGACCTGTACAGTAAAATCGCAGGCTATAAAATCAACACCCAAAAATCCATGGCCTTCCTATATGCAAACAATGAGACACAGGAAAGGGACATGAAAAAAGCAATCCCCTTCACAATCGTGCCCCAGAAAATCAAATACCTTGGAATCAGCTTAACTAAAGAAGTAAAGGGCCTCTACAAAGAAAACTATAAAAAGTTACTCCATGAAATAAAAGAGGACATGAGGAAATGGAAACATATCCCCTGCTCATGGATAGGGAGAATAAACATTGTCAAAATGGCAATACTCCCCAAAGCATTATACAGATTTAACACGATCCCTATAAGGATACCCATGGCATTCTTCAAAGAAACAGATCAAGCAATCCTGAAATTTATATGGAACAATAAACGCCCACGGATAGCTAAAACAATTCTTGGGAAAAAGAAGATGAGAGGCATCACCCTCCCCAACCTTAAACTCTACTACAAAGCGGTAACAATTAAAACAGCATGGTACTGGAACAAAGGCAAGGCTGAAGACCAATGGAACAGGGTAGAATATCCCTACACAAAACCCCAAATGTATTATCATCTAATCTTTGATAAAGGAGCAAGAGATGTGAAGTGGAGTAAGGAAAGCCTCTTTAACAAATGGTGCTGGCACAACTGGACATCCACGTGCAAAAGAATGGGCTTAGACCTCGACTTGACACCATGCACAAAAGTCAGATCAAAATGGATTAAAGACCTCAACATCAGACCACAAACCATAAGGTACATTGAAGACAAGGTCGGCAAAACCCTCCACGATATTGAAGATAAAGATATCTTCAAAGATGACATGGAACTAAGCAATCTAGTAAAAACAGAGATCAACAAATGGGACTACATTAAACTAAAAAGCTTCTGCACCGCAAAAGAAACAGCGACCAGAATACAAAGACTATCTACAGAATGGGAAAGGATATTTACACAATACCCATCAGATAAGGGGTTGATATCAAGGGTATATAAAGCACTGGTTGAACTCTACAAGAAGAAAACATCCAACCCCATCAAAAAATGGGGCGAAGAAATGAACAGAAACTTTACCAAGGAAGAGATACGAATGGCCAAAAGACACATGAAAAAGTGCTCTACATCACTAATCGTCAGAGAGATGCAGATCAAAACAACCATGAGATACCACCTCACACCACAGAGGCTAGCACACATCCAAAAGAACAAAAGCAACCGCTGTTGGAGAGGATGTGGGGAGAAAGGGACCCTTCTACATTGCTGGTGGGAATGCCGGCTAGTTCAGCCCTTTTGGAAAACAGTATGGACGACTCTCAAAAAACTTGAGGTTGAGCTCCCATTTGACCCAGCAATACCACTGCTGGGAATATATCCCAGAAAAGCCAAAAAGTATAGTCGAAGTGACATATGCACTTATATGTTCACCGCAGCACTGTTTACAATAGCCAGAATCTGGAAAAAACCCGAGTGCCCTAGAACAGATGACTGGTTGAAGAAACTCTGGTACATATATACAATGGAATACTATGCAGCTGTTAGAAAAAATGAGGTCATGACGTTTGCATATAAGTGGATCTACATGGAAAGTATCATGCTAAGTGAAATGAGTCAGAAAGAGAGAGACAGACATAGAAAGATTGCACTCATCTGTGGAATATAGAATAATAGACTATAAGACGAACAACCAAGAATAGTAGAAATAAGTACCAGGAGGTTGTCACCATGGCTTGGAGGCTGTTCTCTCACTCTGGGCAACTCAGAGAAGGGAACAGCAAGTAAAATGTGGTTGTTGGTCATGTGGGGGAAAGATGATGCGGGCCAAATATAGACTAGAGACTGAACGCAATGGCCACTCAACACCTTTATTGCAAACCACAACACCTAACCAGAGAGAGAGAACAAAAGGGAATTCCCTGCCATAGTGGCAGGGTGGGGTGGGGGGAGACGGGACTGGGAAGGGGGGGTGGGATGTTGGGTTTACTGGTGGTGGAGAATGGGCACTGGTGAAGGGATGGGTCATCAAACTCTGTAAGGGAGAAACATGAGCACAAAAATGTATAAATCTGTAACTGTACCCTCACGTTGACTCACTAATTAAAAATAAACTATAAAAAAAAAAAAAGATGACATGGAACTAAAAATCTAGTAGAAACAGAGATCAACAAATGGGACTACATTAAACTAAAAAGCTTCTGCACCACAAAAGATACAGGACCAAAATACAAAGACTATCTACAGAATGGGAAAGGATATTTACACAATACCCATCAGATAAGGGGTTGATATCAATGGTATATAAAGCACTGGTTGACCTCTACAAGAAGAAAACATCCAACCCCATCAAAAAATGGGGCGGGGGTTTTCGGCCCGGGTGCCCATGCCTCTGCACAGCCGGTGGATGTGGAACGAGCGGGAACCAGAGACAATTTAGGATTTGGGGTTCCACAGCAAGTGCTTGCACCCATGTATGGAGACTGTGAACTAAGCTTTTGCCCCACGCCGGCTAACGGAGGAAATAACCTTCCTTCTTGGTCTCTCTCCCCTCCGGGAGAAGGCGTGGTGTCCGACATTTTGTGGGTCCGTTGAGAAGGTATGAACTTGTGGCGCGGAAAAAAAAAAATGTGTGCTTTGAACTTGAAACAGCCGCGGGATACAGGGCCAGCCCCAGCCGGGGACGGTGCTCGGCTCCGGCCGGGTTTTCGGCCCGGGTGCCCATGCCTCTGCAGAGCCGGTGGATGTGGAACGAGCGGGAACCAGAGACAGCTTTAGGAATTGGGGTTCCAGCAAGTGCTTGCACCCATGTATGGAGACTGTGAACTAACTTTGGCTACATGCTGTTCCAGGAAGGGAAATGATTCATTTTCAAACTTAAATCTTCGCGGACTTAATTACTATAATACAGAAATTGTAAACCGCGCGGCCGCAGTAGCGCGGTTTACAATTTATCTCTTCATTCTCATCAGTGGAAAACTTATTATCAAATATTTCCCTGTTAATAGAGCTGTGTTCTTAGGGGATAAATTCCAACAAAAATAGTGAGTCTATTTTGAAACTCAAACAATAATAGTGAGTTATGTGTTGAAATCTGGAATGTAATCAAGGTAAAGAGAAAAGGAAGTGAAATTATCACTCACATACGGGGTGGGTTAGGGGGTGAGTGGTGGGATGTATACTTTTGTTTGTTTGTTTGTTTTGTTTTTGCTTTTGTTTTTGTTTTTATTGGTGGTGGAATATGGGCACTGGTGAAGGGATGGGTGTTTGAGCATTGTGTAACTGAGATATAAGCCTGAGAACTTTGTAACTTTCCACTTGGTGATTCAATAAAATAAATTTTTTAAAAAAAGGTACTGGTTCTCTAGGGATGGGTGTGGGTGTCCACAAGCCCGAGGGATGCAGCTCTCCCGGGACCGTACGACTAAAAGAGGAAGTCTTTTGGGGTGTGTGGGATGGTCCGTCTTCGGGCATGTACAAGCTGACCACAATGAAGTGACGTGGTGGGGGGCTCCTCCCAGCTGTGGGCACCCAGAGGAGCCACCACCTTCTCTGGAAGCTTCCTGCCCGGCAGCTGAGACAGCCGGAGGGTGTGGTGGAGGCTTGAGACCGGCCAGAGAAGTGGGGACTCGGGAATTGTCCCCCACCTCCGCAGGACCCCACACAGCCTGCCCCTGTGGCCACCTCCCCGCCGCCCAATGAGCCCGTGGGAGCGGGTCCCGTGGCTGCCCTGGGCGCTGCTCCTCATCCACCTCCCAGGTGAGTGCTCAGGGGGACACGGCAGCCGCTGGGACAGGGTGGAGAGAAGCTTCCAGAATTTCTCTCCTGTCACCACCCGGAAACAAGGGCCCAGTGTGCTGGCAGGGAGGGGAGCGCAGAGTCGGACCTTAGAAACGGTGACCTGAAGCCACACACACACATACACCAAACGCATACACACCACTCATACACACACACCAGACACACAAACACACCATTCATACACACACCACTCACAAACCACACACACACACACACCAGACACACACAGCACTCACACACACACACACACCACTCAGATACAAATACACCAAACTCACACACATACACACAGCACTCAAACTCACACACACACACTTCCCCCTGTATCACACCAGAGTGTTGAGGGAGCTGCTCCCGCTGTCCCCATGCCTGAGGAAGGCCTCACCCCTGCCTCTGCCAGTCCCAGTCCCCGAGTCCTGGATGGATGGGCACCCAGGGGCCCTGACAATGCCTCCCTCCTGCCTCCACTGACTGGCGGCCGTGCAGGTCACGCTGTGAAGGAAAACGCTTCCTGGGAAATGGGGTCTTTGCGCTGGGCTGGAGGGTGCCCCGGGTGGGGGCTGAGCACTCCAAGGTGAGGGCAATTTCATTAACCCCAAACTTTACCCGGGTGTTAATGCCCTTGAGAACATTCTGGCACCCTCTCTGTGGTTCAGTCTCCTTGGGGACACGGTATGGGATGTCCTGCCAGTGTTCGAGCTGGGGGGCAGGTGGTATTTGGGGGGAATTTGGGGTCCTGCCCCTGGTTGGTGTAGGCAGGGAGGGCAGTGGGAGAGGAGATTGGAGTCCAGAGGAGGGAGCTGCCAGGGTCAGAATCTGCAGCGGAGCCCAGAGAGGTCACAGGGGGGTGTGGTTGATGGGGGCAGTCAATGTGAGATGGGGACATGCAGGGGGACCCCATGATGCCCAGGTGCCCTGAGCTGGCTGTGCTTTCCAGGCTATTTGTCCCTGAGGGGCCCTGGCTCTGTGAATGGCATCATCGGGGGGTCCCTGAGCGTGCGGTGCATGTATGAGCAGGAAGTCCAAAACAACAACAAATTCTGGTGCGAATCTCCATGTTGGGACCGATGGAATAAGGTTGTGGAGACGTCAGCGACACAGTGAGAAGCAAGACGGGGCCGCGTGACCATCAGGGATGAGCCAGCAAACCTCACCTTCACCGTGACCTTGGAGAACCTCACGGAAGCCGACGCGGGCACGTACCAGTGTGGAGTCTTGTACTGGTCTACACTCGGCTACAAAGATCTCCATGTCTCAGTGGTGTTATCTGTGTCCCCAGGTAAGGAGTTTCATGGAGAAGGGGCAGGGACGGGGCTCAGATTCAAGACTTGAGCAAAGGACGGGGTGGAAAACTGAGGGGTTCACGTGTGTGGAGAGAGGGGTCCCCAGGTGTAGAATGACATTACTTTGTCCTCTCCCCCCTTGCCATGAGTAGCTTGTCCCGGTTTTTCACGGAGTTTAGGCTTACCCCAGTCTCACCCATCAAGGTGTTCCCGAATCTCTCCCATCCCTTTGTTTAGCTATAATCACTTCTCTATGCTCTCTTCCCCCAAACAGTTAATCTGCGGCTTTCCCTTAATCTGACTCTGCTAATTTGTAAGGTCAGACCTTCCTAGGGTACTGAATATTATAACTTTGCCTTTCTCCTCTCTTTATGCCTTTTGAGTAATTTACTTTAAAGCTATGTCTTTTTTGTATAGAGACATGAATACAATATTATGTTTTGTAACTTGGGACTTAATTGGCTTCGAATATTATTCCCTCCCGGGCATTTGCTTTCTCCACTTAAGCCTCAGTTGCCCTCAGTTCCTAGCACCCCAAAAGCAGGGTCCCGACGAGGGACGGGATGGATCCAGGGCAAGCGGTGAGTTATGTGCTACCCTGGCATCGAGATGGGCCTGGTCAGAGTGCCTAATTCTTAACTATAAGTTAAGAGCTTGATCATAGACCAACGCTGTCATGATCCAAAAGTAATAATGAGACTAGGACCCTGCTAGGGATAGGAAAGACTGATCTGGCCTGAGCACTGTAGTCTGAGATTGAGATGGCCCCAGGAGAGCAATTCTATAAGCTTTAATGCATCTCTTGTGTCCATACAAAATGATTAATATTATGAATTCTTATATGTTTGCTGGCTGAGGACAAGAGAAACACACTAATGGGACTCCGCCCTTGGGTGGATCCTCCTGCAGAAAGAGAATTAAGTCCTAGGAGAAGCATCCCCTGAGGGAAAGGAACCTCAACCCTATTGATGGTGACCACACCTAGGTGTACACCCCAACCCCCTCATGCTGAGGAGATTTAACTAGGCTGGAAGAGTGGGTTGGGGGCCCAGATCCACAGATCCAGAGCCAGGAGAGAAGTAGGGAGAGAGAATGAAATAAACTGATCGAACAGCCAGTTTGGCCTCCTTCCTTCCGTCGCCTGCCCCTGACCGACAGCACACACAGCGGTTCCAGAGCACTAAACGCGGGCGGTGAGACAGAGCCGCTTGGAGAGCCCGCGAATGCACGAGCCCGTCGGCGTGAGCCTTAGTTTTTTACACCCAGGGGTCAGCCCTGTGACCCCCATGCTGGGCTTCAGGGTCAAGAGACTCTGGGTGGAGGGAACAGAGTGGGGGTTGAAGGCACTGGGCTCAGCGGTGCCTGAGAAGCTGGTGTGATCCTGCGGTGTAGACAGAGCACTTGGGCAGGAGGCTGGGGTGGAAACGGGTGTTGGGCAGGCTGGAGTCAGGATTTCGGGGTCCCCTCTGGAAGTGCTCTGTGGCCCAGCAGAGTCTGGGGGCCGCCACCCTGTGCCTTTCCCAGGCAAGCTGTACAGGGCAGGGGGTCAGGACACTCAGCCTGTTTATCTTTTCCTTTCCCGGCACCAGCGCTAAAGCCAACTCAGGATACATATGACACAAGGACCCAGACCTCACCATGGACCACCTAAAGGACCTCTGTGTGGTCCACTCCAGCCAAAAAGTCTGGATAAGACATCCTGGAGGTGGCCTTCTCTGGGGGTGACCTGGGGTGGCACCTCCTCCCCTGTCCCCGGGCAGTGCTGTTCGCATGCAGGTTGGAAACTGCAATGTCACCTTCTAACCTGGGACACAGCTCACTGGCCCTGCCTGGGCAAAGGCAGGTTTCTGGGGTGCTGGGAAGCAGCAGCATGTGGCGAGACCCCCGCACACTAAATGCCTCACAGGAACAGTCTCCTCTGCCCCCACCTTCGGGCACCGTGACCCCTGCCCCCTGCAGAGCCTCAAAGCCAAGGTCAGAAGCTCAGCCACAGCCAGACCCTGGCCAGGGCCCCCGCACGGTCTCTGCGGCTCTGATCTGAGCCCCTTCCTCCTAGACTCCCCATCTGCTGCTGTGGGTTTGAGTGGGGGCTACACCTGTGGTCTGGGGGCCAGCAGTGCTCATGGCACCACCCACGGTACAGGGAATAAATTCTGGGGGTCTTGCCCGCCCTCAGAGCCAGCTCCCCTCCTGCAAAAACTCACAGAAGCTGACACGGGCACGTACTGGTGTGGGGTCTCGTGGCCTGTATTCAGCAAGGACCTCCTAGCCCCGTGGTGCTGTCCGTGTCCCCAGATACAGCCGCTCAGAACAGCTGTCAGGAAAAAAAATATGTCTGCATGAGTGTGCATGATGGGTGCACACACATGTACATGCTGTATGTCGTACACATGTATATGCATGGTGAGAGTATGTCTGTCCCACAAGCACCTGCCCACTCAGGCTGTTCTAGGCCTTGCCCACCAAACCCTGACTCGCTCTCGGTCTGACCCTTTGCTGAGGGCGGGAGGGGGGGCAGCTGTGGGGAAGCCCAAAGTGGTGTGCAGGCCACAGCCTCCCCCTGAGCCTCACTCTGGCCCCCGGCCGGGAAACCAGGACTCGAGCACCCCCAGGGCCAGGTGAGGTCTCCGCACCCCCAGCGTCCTGGTCACATCCTGGATCTGCAGGAACCCCGGGGGCCCCAAGGAGCCCAGCCCTGCGGTGGGACTGTAGGACTCAGAGAAGCTGCCCCCCCCTCGGGACTCCAGCAGTTGCTCCCTGGCACAAAGCAGAGGGTGGGGAGAGGGGTGCAGGGGTCCTTTAGGGTCCTGAGCCGCTGCTGCTGTGCATCGAGGGGACCCCCAAGCCCTGCTGGCAGCCCCTGCCTGACTCACCCCCTCGGCCTGGGTCTCTCCCCTGCGGGGGTCCCTCACCTGCTCTGTGCTCTTCCCTTTTTAGGGCAGGGGAAGGAAGGGAAGGCCGGGGAGGGCTCAGGACAGGGACACTCCATTTCCTCCAGCACAGCCGGGGTGACCCTGGGGGCCCCGAGCACCGTCAGGCCAGCTCCTGAGGTGCTGGACCCTGATGGGCCTGAAGCTACTGAGGGTGACCCGGAAAACACAGACTCAACCATGGAGACGCTGGGTCCAGAGACACACTGAGCTGGGCCGGGCCCCTGGGCTCCAGCTGGGGGTCTCCAGACGCTTCTATTTATTGGGGTGCGCTGGACACTCAGGGCTGTTAGGGGCTGCTCTGACTCTGCTCAGTGATCACACCGCAGGGACTCAGGGGATCAAACCCCGTCAGCCATGAGCAAGCAAGTGCCCAACCCCCTACATGGCTCTCTGACCTTCTAGATCCTTCTCTGTGCCCAACCCCTTATATGTCTCTCTGTCCTAAATCTTTCTTTCTGGTCTTCCCCTTCACCTGAGGAGTTGTTGTAGTGGCCCCATGGCCATCACCTGGCAGACAGACGGGGCATCCAGCCAAAAGGGGCTGCCGTTACTAGCCCCCCAGCACTGCAGGGGTGCCAGGAGTGAGCCCTAGGATCAGAGGGGTCAGAGGTCCACATGAAGCGGGGAATCTAAGTATGTGACCTCATTGCACCCCAACATGCAGACGGAACAAGGTCTTTCTCTTAGTTTCTCTCTGACGTGGCCATGGGGTTTGTGTGGTTTGGGTCACACCCAGAGGCCCCAAGGGACCTTGTGTGAGCCGTGCATTGACCTGTCACTAGGGCGTGACCCAGTGTGATCCATGCTTCTCTCAACCCTCCCTTCAGCCCCCATGCTTCCTCCACCAGCCTGGGACCCCACCTGGAGCCAGCCGAGCCCACCTGGCAGGAGCCACCAGACCTGCCCCCCACTAATGACCCGGGGGCCAGAGTCAGAGGGTGAGTGTCCCTCCATCTGCCCGCCCTCCATGGGCCAGCTGCACAGCTCATGGTCCCTGCCCTGTCCTGACAGACAGCCTGGTCTTGGGGGTCCCACCATGAACAGACCCCGGTGACAGAGAGATCACAGGGCAGCTGTTAAGGGAACAGGTGACGAGAGCTTGGGGACAACGGGCGTGAGGACAGGGTTCAGGTGTGACCAGCAAGGACAGCGAATCTGGGCAGCACCTGTAGGACCCGATTCTCAGGTAGCTTCAGACACGGCCCCTGAGGGGACATATATCGCAGGATCCTGATGAACAAGCCCTCAGCACCCCAGAGCCAGGCAGCACAGAGGAGCCCTGGGCTCATCCCTGCACTGTCCCCAAAATCCTGCCAGACACTGGGCCTGAAAGAGGTGGTCACCGCTGACTTGGGAGACTCTTATTCGCTGTGATGAGGGATCACTGCAGGAGACAAGCAACAAGGAAAGGGGCCTGGGGTGAGTCCCTCCCCCAGCTGGTTCCCCCAAATGCGCAGGACCGAATTGGAAGTGTGCCTGGGTGCCCACTCCGTCCCAATGACCACGCCCTTCCTGGTCCCCATCTCGGGGCAAAAAACAAGCAGGGACGGGGGAGCCCATGCTCCCGCTCTGCCCAGCTCTGACCTCTCCTGGGCCTGTGTGGCCGCAGCACAGAGGGGCCTGTGGAGAGCTCTGGGTGTCCCCGAGGGCGGCGCTCATGTCTCCGTGTCCCCTCAGGTCCTTGCTCAGCAGCGTCCACTTCTGGCTACTGATCTTCCTGAAGGTGCCCCTACTGCTGGGCATGATGGGGGCCGTGCTCAGGGCGAGCTGGCCACGGAGGGGCCCGCGACAGGCGGACAGTGCCGTGTGACAACCAGGAAGACTGTGTGAGGACCCGCGGGGAAGCCCAGCCACGTGCCCCAGAATCCTTCGTGGACATCGGGAAGGCTTTTATGGGGTTGTCACTCACCCACCGGAAGGAAGCTGCGGAGTGAGAGCTGGACCCCCACCCCCCACCCTGCTCGTACCCTAGAGCCAGATCCCCACCCCTAGAGCCGGGCCCTGACCTCACACCACATGTGCATCCCAAGAATAAATACACTCTGAGCTCCTCTGAGGGACTCACACCCTTGTTTTGTTATTGTCATGCTTTGTCATGGCACAGTATTACATGCATGAGTGCAGTCAGAGCACACATACATATGTATGCACAATGTCATGTTATATGTGTACATGTGAGCACAGCATTGTGTTATATGCATACAAGTGTGAGCAGTGTGCCACATGTTCTGAGGGTCATATTTTACACATAAGTGTGCTTATAGTGTCAGGTTAATATACACGTGTTTATAGTGTCAGATCATATACTTACATAGTGTCTTATTATACATATAAGTGCCTACAGTGTCAGATGAAACATACTCAATGCCATCTTATACATGCATGTGTACAGTGTCAAACATATGGGTGTGGAGTGTCAGATTATATATATACATGTGTGTACAGTGTCATGTACATGATGTACATATATGTCATTCAGCATCAGGTTATATATCTATTATACTGAGTGTCATATACATGTGCACGTGGGCATAGTGTCAGACTATATATGTTACTCATGCAGTTTTGTACATATATGTCATTCAGTGCCATGTTATGCATATATGTGTGAGAACAGTGTCAGGATATATATTCATGTCATTATTATTATCAGATTATACATATATGTGTGCAGAGAGAATCAAATTACATATGTACGTACAGTATCATGCTATATACACATGGTCTTATTGTGTTTGCTTGTACATACACATTCATGTAGGGTATAAGAGTGTACATACATGTGTGCATACAAAATTGTGTTACACATGTACATGTGGGTACAGTGTCACAATATACATAGACTGTATACAGAGGCAGGATATACACACATGTTCATCACTGTATCACTGTATCACTATCGTCCCTTTGTTCATCGATTTGCTCAATGGGCGCCAGTAACATCTCCATTCGTCCCAGCCCTGAGATTTTATCAGCCTCTCTTTACTCATCCTTCCCAATGCTGTCTATTGGAGGCTCTTGCAGGGTCAAGGGAATGAGGCCCTTTATTGTTACTGTTTTTGGCATATGAATACTCCACGGGGAGCTTGCCAGGCTCTGCCGTGTGTGGGGAGGAAATACTGCCACATGTTCATAGTGTGTCATATTATACATCATAGAATAACACACACATATGGAGCAGAGAATATACTATACATGTGAGATTCTACAAGATTGAAATGTCTTTTAGCAGCATCATTTTTCCTCCTTCACCAGGGGCAGGAGGGATAGAACAGGAGGGAAGGCCCTGGCCTTGCCTGTGGCTGTGAGGGCCGAGTCCCGGGTTCGATCCCTGGCCCTGGTTATGGCCCTCTGAGCACTGCCAGGGGGCACTCCTGAGAACAGAGCCAAGATTAGGCCTGAGCACCACCGGGTGTGGCCCCAGAACAAAAGTGAACCAAAATTCCTTCACAGACTCGGGGTAGGGGACTCGAGGACCTGCGTGCAGGGGAACTGGAGTGTGGGCTGGTCCCCATGACGCCCAGCATCTCTGGGGTGGTCCTGCTGCCCCAGCACTGTTGAGCCCAAGCCTGGAGCACACCCAGCAGTGCTCAGGGCTGAGTCCCATCTCTGTGCTCAGAATCACTCCCAGCAAGGCTCGGGAGACCTTATATAGTCAGGGATTAAACCTGTCTGGACTAGCTGTGTGCAAAGTAGCCCTAACCCCAGCTTCCTCTCCAGCCCAGTTCTTAGTATCGTAAACGGAAACCTCTCCAGGACATTTGAAATGACACTTGGCCTTTCAGAGCTGAGCTAGTACAGAGAAAAGTTCATCAACCCGAGGAGTCCCCTCGTTTGCCCGTGCAGTGCCATGGAGTCACCAATCGTCTGGGCTCATGTGTGCACTGTTGCAAAGGTTCCACCCCCACCCACCTATACTCCCCACACAAATATACTCACCCCGTCTCCTTCCTGTTTCTTGTGTTGCCTCAGTAACCAAGTGTCTGATCAGCGCCGTGCTTCCAAGTCCAGAGCCCTACTCTAGTGCAAAAAGGAAAAGCTTTTCAGAATCCACAGACTGTAATCCTGCCCCAGGCCCCTTACGTGGTCAGGACGGCCTCAGAATTTAGGGGCTGGGGCTAAGGCACAAGGAGATGTGGGAGGGAGGGGGCGTGTAGTCAGTCCCTGGTACCTTCTTAGCCTGCAGAGACTCTGGGGACCCCCTGAGCACTGCCGGCTGTGGTACTCCTGGGAAAGAAGGAATGGATGCTAGAGAGATCAGCATTCCGGGAACAGACTCGTGTGTCACTTAGCAATGAGGCTGGGCTGAGGGGGACAGAGCTTGAGACTCATCCTCTGTGACTGTCCTAGAGCAAAGCACACAGCCCGGTGGTCCAGCCCCTGCCACATGGCCCAGCGTCCTGGGACCCCCTGCTCCACCCAGCCCCTGCAAAGGATGGGATCTTCCAGTCCCCTGCACTTGTGTGCTCACTACTTCTCTGTTCTGTTCACAGGAAGTACCTGGGTTTCTCTTGTTTATTGTGTGTATTTGGGTTTTGATAGTTGTTGTTTATGAGCCACACACTGCTGTGCTCAGGGCTCTCTCTGTGCCCAAGGGTCACTCCCTGGCAGAGCTTGGGGGACTATATGGGGGGCTGGGGCTCCAACCCAGGCTGAATGCATGTTCCTTCCCCACTGTACTATGTCTCTGGCCCTGACTTACAAGACCAGAGCTAACCTCCCCCAGGACTCTCTCCCCTTGCCTTCACACACACTTTCTCCTCAAATTCTCTGAGACTCTCATGAACCCACTTGACAGGTAGAAAACCTGAGACCTGGGAAGCTAAGTCATCTACAAAATTCAGTCTGAAAGCCGCACTCAGGATTACAGTCCATGCCTGGCTGACCCACAGCCTACCCGTGGCTACCACTCCCCCACCAACGCGTGGGCACCTGGGGAGCTGGAGATGTCCTGCTGGGGGCTGAATTGTGAACAGCCACTTCCGGAGCTAACACCAGCCCAGATGACACCCAGATAAGGCCAGGTGCCACTTCCCCAGCCGCCTCCTCGTACAGACCCCTTACTTCCTCTTTCCTGCTGAGCGGGTACTCCAGGGCCTGGCACCCAGTCTCGCCCAGAAATGACCATTTCTGGGATGAATAACTGGGCAGTAAATCCTCGTCTATAAAAGGAAGCCACCCCAGAGGCCGGCCACACAAGCAGAAGTCATGCCAGCACAGGCTGAGGGACCCAGGGGTCTCGGCTTGTAGGGCCTGGAGCCAGGATGGTGCAGGGACACAAGGGTGTGTGGCTGCCCCCCATTCTTCTCCTTTTGGCTGCCCCTCATTATTGTCCTTCTCAGTCTCCCAGGTGAGTCACTGGAGTCTCAGGAGCACAGGGGCGGGGCACCTCAGGCCAACTGGCCAGGTGACACCAGCAAGGCCAAAGGCGATGATGGCCTTGGACGCCAGGCGGGAGCTAGGGGTTGCCAGGAGGGAGAAGGTCGCTGGAACTGAGTGTCCGAGTCTTTCATCGTGGCGGAGGGCATCTGTGGTGCCCCAGGGACAAAGGGCATGAAGCTCCCAAATGAGAGTGGCCTGGAGAACTGCACGGCAAGGCCCACCGGGCTCAGGACCCAGGGGACGTACAGGGCAGGGACAAAGCGCGCAGTTTGGCCACAGGACTATCGTAACACTGAGGGCGGGACCCGGACATAAGCAGTGATGGCAGGGGCAGAGCAGAGCACCCAGTAGGGGTGTGCGGGACTGACCGCCCCAGCCAGCCACAGGCGAGTCTCCGAGAGAGGCTGGAGCTTTTTTTTTCTGTCTTTCAGCTTTATTTTCGTAGAATGTATACAAAACAAACGGTCATCATATTCAGGATGATAAGGATATCTCTCACCCCCAACAGTTTTATTGGCAACTGGGCCTAAATGCTCTGCTCAGCTTCTCACACCATCCCATCTCTCAGGTATGCCCCAAACAGCCGTTGATTTGTCTTTCACTGCAGGGCACCCCGCATTGTTTAGAACGTTCAATGGATCCAGGCAGTCCAGACATTTCCATGTCCGGGAACCCACCCACAGCCCAGCGTACACATGAGTTCCTTCTTTTTAAATTTATTTTTTAGCCCCACCGCCGAGATGTGATCCCGGGGGCCGCACGCATGTGCGGCCCCTCCGCAGCTGTACAAGCGTGAATCCAGACCCAGCAAAACCTCTTTCGGTGTGAGCAACTCCTCGCAGAATGTCTCCAGCCTGAGAACTAAGCCTCGGCCCCGTGCCCGCCTGGGAGGGGAAAGGTATTTCTCTCTCTCGCCTCTTTCTCTCCGGGGATGAAGGGCGCGGTGGCCGCCATATTAAGACGACCACAGATGGGATTTACGACAAAAACTGCAGCAAAAGGACACGAGGGTGCTCTTGGGAAGGTGGGAGGCACCGGCCCCTCCCACCGCTGAGATGCGATCCCGGGGGCCGCATGCATGTGCGGCCCCTCCGCAGCTGTACAAGCGTGAATCCAGACCCAGCAAAACCTCTTTCAGTGTGAGCAACTCCTCGCAGAATATCTCCAGCCTGAGAACTAAGCCTCGGCCCCGTGCCCGCCCGGGAGGGGAAAGGTATTTCTCTCTCTCACCTCTTTCTCTCCGGGGATGAAGGGCGCGGTGGCCGCCATATTAAGATGACCACAGATTGGGTTTTCAAGCCTGCAATTATCTAATATCTGGAAGAAATCTCCCTGGACTTCTTGTTAAAGTACAGAAATTCAAAACCGCGCGGCCGCGGTTATTTGGTTATTCAGACCTTATTTGTCTTCACAGTAGGTCTGAATCTAGTGGGGTACTCCTAACAACAATAGTGAGGTTTGTGTTGAAATATTGAATGTTACCAAAGTAAACAGAATGTAAAATGAAACTTATCAGTTACAAGGTAGTGGATGGGGGGGCGGGATGGGAGGTGTAATGTGTGGGGTTTTTTTTTTTTTTTTGGTGGTGGTATATGGGCACTGGTGAAGGGATGGTTGTTTCAGCATTGTATAACTGAGACCTAAGCCCGAAAGCATTGTAATCTTCCACACGGTGATTTAATAAAATAAAATAAAATTAAATTAAATTTAAAAAAATAAAAAATGTGAATGTGGCTGCTGCGTACTCAAACCTGAGTGCAAGCACGTGGGTGTGGACACCGCGTGCGTGTGCGTGGAGCTGCGTGCACACATCTGCACATGCATGAGCATCTAGGTGAGGGCCTAGGTGTGGCCAAGCGGAAGAGCGTGTTCAGAGCTGTGTCTGTCGGTGCGATTGCGTTGGAGGCTCTTTCAGGGTCAGGGGAATGAGGCCCATCATTGTTACTGGTTTTGGCATATGAATACGCCATGGGGGAGTTTGCCAGGATCTCCCATGCAAGCAGGAAACTCTCGGTAACTTGCCAGGTTCTCTGAGAGGGAGAACTAGGCTATAAGGAAAATAAAACTATAATCATGAAAATTGGCAAACACAACAAATCATAGATTACCTCCACACTGCTGGGGGGCTGTTAGATACTTACCAACAGAGCACAAATTCAAATTAAAAGCAGAAGAGGATTCTCTGACCAAACCATCAAGTATCGGATTGGAGCCATGGATGTGCCAGGAAATCAGGAGGGGACATGACCAGGGAGAGGACCCAAAGCCCTAAGTCTCGTCACTGGGGATCCGAGAAAGTGGAGGCCAGGAGCCCGTTTGGGGACGTTTTATGAGCGGGGGAGCTGCCCCATCCAGTCCCTGAGCATCTGTGGAGGAGGTTGGGGAAGGCGGGAGCAGGGCAGATGTTGCCTCTCCCACGTGTGCTTCACAGGCTGTTTCTCCACCCAATGCCACAGCAGGAGTATGAGGGGCACTGAGGGGTGCTCACTGTATATGCAGTGCCCCTACAGCCCCAGATGGGGGTCGCATGGGAAGCTGTGGTGCTGTGGGGCCCACTGGAACACTTGAAGGGTCCTGGTGCAGACCTCAGGGGGCTTCGAGCACCAGGCGCAGGGCGAGCACGTGGCCACCAGCCCGAGCCATCAGAGACTATACATGTGAGTACTGTGTCAGATTTACACGATTGAAATGTCTTTTATCAGCATCATTTTTCTCCTACACCAGGGGCAGGAGGGATAGAACAGGAGGGAAGGCCCTGGCCTTGCCTGTGGCTGTGAGGGACGAGTCCCGGGTTCGATCCCTGGCCCTGGTTATGGCCCGCTTAGCACTGCCAGGGGGTACACCTGAGCATAGAGCCCAGATGAGGCCCTGGGCAACACCAGGTGTGGCCCCTGAACAAAGGTGAAAAAAAACTCCTTCACAGACCAGGACGATGACTCTGGGCCATGGCCTGCGTCAACCTGCATGCAGGGAAGCTGGAGTGTGGGCTTGAACCCCAGGACCCCCAGCGTCTCTGAGGTGGTCCTGCTGCCCCAGCAGGTGTGGAATGGGGTAAGGGTATGGGGGATTTTGGTGGTCTGAGCGTGTACATAGTGTGTGAGCTTGTGTGTGTGTAAATGAGTGTGGAGATAAGCATTGTGTGTACATGGTGTATGAGTGTACAAGTGATATAAGTGTATAAATTTGGTGGAGGGATAGATACTCAAGCTGTATATGACCGAAACACAAGCACGAGAATTGTAAACCTGTATCTGTACCCCCACAGTGATTCATTAATTAAAAAAAATTAAAAATTTAAAAAATAAAATAAAATAAAAATAAATAAAATAACAATTGTCCTAAAAATCTCAACTTTGTGAAGCCATTAAAATATTTTATTATAATTTTAAAAAGTGTATAAATTTGTATACGTGAGTGTGTGAGTTAATGTAGCATGCTTATGTGTATATGCATGAGAGAGAGGGAGTGCCTCAATTCCTGTGTCATGGCAGCATCTGTGGGATTTGGGTTCTGGGGGGAGGCCCTGAGATGCAGGAGGAGGACAGTTGTCCCCCCTCAAAGTTCTTTCCGAGGATCCTCCCATCTTCGAGGCCCGGATCAGCCTCAGACTCCCATGAGCTGTGCCTTCTTCCCCTTGCAGACCCTCTGACCGTCCTCTGCTCTGATGTTTCATCTTGAGAATGTGATTCTGGGGCTGTGTGTTGGGTGGGGACCTTTCTTAGTGACGCCCAGAGAGCCCCTTTGCCCTGGTCCCTGGGCCTCTGTCCAAGTGAGGACGCTCTGGTCTCCTCCCTGAGGGGGTCCAGGCAGGCAGAAACCCACTTCCCAGATGCAGGGTCCCCCTCTGGGGCTGCCTCCAGCCCTGGGTGTAGAGGTGGCCTGGCTACTGTGTGGCGAGGAGGGCGGGGTGGGGTGGGACCTGGGCCTGGCTGGGACTGACCTTAAAATACCTGGTTGGACCCTGGGAGGGTCACTGCAATGCTTCATGGCCAGAGGGGATTCCTTGTGCTCATACACAAATGAATGAGCTCATGCCAACCAGAGCCCAGATGAGAGCAGGATGGGGGAATGCCGCTCCCAGCTGCTCACCTCGTGGGACTCACTCTGGGGGTGTGGTGGTCCCAAACACCCGCCAGCCCTTTTCCTGGGTCCCTTCTTCCTACCTCTGTGCTCAAGCCCCAGGGAGACACGGTTGAGCTGCTGGAGACACTCACAGTCTGGGCCTCGGGCTCTGCTTTTCACCCTCAGCCTCCAGCAACCAGAATTGTACAGAGACCCCGGGACCCCCATGTCTGCATCTGAGACCCCCATGCCTGGCCAACACAAAGAGTAAGATGCTCACATTCCAGCATCCTACGCCCCCTGGTGGGGTAACTCTTCAGAGCAGGTGTGACCCGGAGGTTCTAGAACTTAACCCAAGACAGGGAGATCATGACTTGTTTTCCCCATTCCCCCCAAGGGTTTGGGCACAGAAAAAGAAGGAAGAGGAGTAAGTGGAGGAGGAGGGGGAATAAGACGAGAAGAAATTGGAGAAGAGGAGGAGGAGTGTTGGGGCTGGACCTACCCTCAGAATGAGCCCATGTAGACTGCACCGCACACAGGCAGGAACAGGGGACCCATGAAAATGGCGAGATTTCTCATGTGTCCTGACTGGTTTGGATGAAGCTGAACATCTTTTCCTTTCAGCTGCCCTCAGTAAATAATTTCATAAGTTTCAGTTTATTCAGTCAGTTTTCCTTTTCTCACAGAAGCCTGGCTGGCCTTTGTCATGCAGATTCCACCTGCTATCCCAGCCTAGTCTTTGGGTCATAGATTCCAGATGCTTGCCCAGCTTGTCTTTGGGAGGAAAATCCAGATGCTTGTAGCCCAGGAAAGGTTTCAGTTTGGTTTCGGTTTTGTATCTCTTTCCTGAAGCCTAAATCCACTGACTTGCAGACACAAGGAAACAACACATGCCTTGCTGCCTCAGTCTTCTTTCTATAACTTCGTTTGATGAGGTCACTGCATTGAGCCTTTTTGAGGTAGATTGGTAATAAGAGGAGATCTCAGGATTGTCACAGGATCTAAGCGAGTCCAGGCCCTCCATGAAATATAATTTCTCTCGCATTCCTTGTCTCAGCACCTCCAACTGAAGGAACGTTCGCTAACTTCTGGCACCCAATGTGCCGGCCCAATGGTTAAGACCGGTATGGGAGAAACCGAGAGGGAAAATGTTGTACCGAGCTTGCATAGCTTCTCAGGAGATTGGAGAAAAAAGGGGTGATAGGTAATTCTTTAACATTGCAGAGGGAGGTTTATATTGATATCTTGAGCTCTCTGACAAAAGCAGCTGGTCTGCCTTTGAAGGAGCAAGTAGTTCAATGCCTCCTTGAGAGGATACATAAGTATTGCTATTGGTTTGAGCCCATAAATTGAGATCAGTGAGATTTAGAACTGTGGAAAAGCGTAGGAAAAGAATTACATCATTCCCATCGATAGGGTGTTAGGGGCGGCGCAGATCTCTGCCCGGGGGAGGCTCGGAGAGACAAAAGAACAAAACCAAGACAACTCTTTCTGCAAATGCATGGGGTTTATTTAAGCCAATATAGCTATATTGGGACCTTCAATTGTGCCTCAATAGCGTGGCATAACTGAAGGCCCCGACCTCCAAAAAGCAGGCTGTATTTATACCCTTTTGGGGGAGAAATGAAAATCTCACATATCAAAGGGAATCACATAGGTCACTTAATTTGCATATCTAAACATTTGTTGACAAATGAAAATCTCACATATCAAAGGGAATCACATCTATATATCAAAGGGGATCACACATATTGGGGGAAAATTACATGTATTGAATCAAAGGAGAATCATACATATCAAAGAAAATCACAGGTATTGGATCAATAGGAAAACCATAGGAAACCATAGGAAAACCATACAAAAGGGAAAACCACACCTATTTCACTTAATATGCTAATTTCAACATTTGTTGACCATTCCGAGCAAATGTTTGTTTACAGTTCCTCAGGGCAGTTTGTTGGCCTATTTGGTGACAAAGTCCTGCCCAGCGGAAGGTCCTGAAGACATCTTTCAAAGCAGTCAAGTAGTTACAAAGGGCAACTTCAGCGGTTAACCCTTAACCTGCCCTTCAGTTCTTGACTCTTAACTTGCCCTCCTCTTCAATCCCCACTTCTCCTTGTGAATATCTCTAATCTTAGAGATTGTGAAGGGGGTGTCTCCAGTTGTCTGGACATGCCACTAGTAGTCTCTTGTTGTCTGGACATGCCACTAGTAGTCTCTTGTTGTCTGGACATGCCACTAGTAGTCTCTTGTTGTCTGGACATGCCACTAGTCGATGTCATTCTGGTTCCAAGAGGGGAGGCAGCTTTTTGATTCCATCCTCCTTCAAAGCAGTTGGTGTGTTCAGGATCACAGACCTCTCCAATGGGGTTCTCTGGTGGCAGTTTTTATCACCTGATTGAAACCAGATGTCTCAATGCATACGGATGAGGAGTTCACTCTGGCAGTGTACTCCCAGCCCCCATGGAGCTTGGCCTTGATACCTGTAAAGACTAGTAATAACTGGAAAAGAGAGAGAGATCATATTCTGGCCTACACTTCCCTTTTCAAGGCTAAGTTGGAACAGTGGCAGTTGACCTCCCCCCCAATTTTTTTTTTTTTAAAGAGAACAGAGTTCCTCCATTAATGGGGTTCACACTCACAACAGGGCAGTTGGGATTTTCAAGGCCGGAGGGGCTTCCTTAATCTAGCTACCTACTTTATATTCCCCTAGAGATTCCACCACCTTTAATCCTTAAAGGGAAAGTGGTCGAAGTTCCGTCTTCTGGAGCTGCTTCATGCTGACAGAGGGGCGCTGGCCCTGCCTGCACAAGGGGTGAAATCTCATGCTACCTTAATTTAGTGTGCCCCAGGCAATGAATTTGTTGGGTTCCTCAAGTTATCTGAAAGAAAAGATCAGATCAATTAGACTGAGGGATGGCACTTAGACCCTGGAGATGTGGAAGGTCCTTTTCTGACATAGTAACAATATAGTTTGCTATCTTAGAAAACATAAGAGTTAAAGCAACAGAAACCAAAGCAACATAATGCCATACCCATTTCTATCATAAAAGCAATGGAAAGGAATAACTGCTTTACCCATGGTTGATAGAAAATGACTTCTTATGTTCAGATTTTTCTAGTAACATAGAAGCACCAAGCTACTTCTCAGATAGGAAAAGCTATCCATTCACTGAAACTATCAGTTGGAGCCAGTAGATACCTTGAATATAAGTGTTTGATCATTTGCATGTCAAGCTGCCAATCCTCTCCTTGATAAGTTCCTTGAAGTTACAAGTGTTAGGAAAGGAGGCCCACTGTAAGAAATCACGCAACCCGGAGATTCTTCTTGCAGTGATTTATTCAGAGACCTTCTCGGGAAAGAGGACCGAGGGACGAATGAGAAGAAAACCATACCTAGCTAGGCAGCTTCCCTCCTTATCTACCCCTCGCTGCCTGCTTACGCCCAAGTGTCTGCAGCTAGTTACAGCTCGTGGCGTGACAAGACATCCTGATTCCTTATCAGGTGTTATCTACGAAGCACGGTGTAATTAACAAGAAACAGGTGTCCACGAAGCATGGTCCCGTGGCCCATGGCGGCTCTCCACAGCCCACGATTCATTAATGAAACAGAAAGCACAGTTCTGAGTTCCTTTCCATGAAAGATGGCTTTCACTAGTGTTGGAAGCTTAGTGTAACCCTTTATCTATCAATTTCCTTTTGAAAACATTGTTCCAATGCCTATTGTCCCTCTTTTGCAGAGTATTTTAGATGAGTATTCTCTGGATGGGGTATTAATCCCATGATGGAACGAGAATTAAGAGCTGTTAAAATTCTAGTTCTCTCCAAATGACTGTGTTCATAGAACTAAGAGTGAATACTTAGATGTCCACTCTTGGCACTGTAGCCAATTGACAGGTTGGGGGGGAAAGTAATTAATTCTGCACTTTGAGCTAAGGTTCCCCCACTAAAGCTCTGGCTTCCAATACCCTGGTCAGACTAGTGACAGCATCTTCAACATTGAGTCTCACAGACTAGACTGCTTACTTTACAGTCAGCAAAACACATTGTACCTGAATTACTCAAAAGGGATACCTTATAGATCAAGATTAGAATACATTTACTAGATCACTCTATAGAATTTGAATCTAATTCTTTAAAAAGCAAGTTACAGAAACATGGTTTTCTCTTCACCTTCATTTTAAAATTTGCCTGACGGCTTAACAAATCTGACTTGTTCTTTTGCATAAACACAGCAAGATTGGAGAACTCTCCATTTGGGGTACCCCATTATTTACTGAGAAGTCCTGGGGGTTGGCTAAAGACAGGAGGCATACCAATAACGGCATTAATCTTATGTAGCACGTCAGAGTTACCCAGGCCTGGCCATAAATGTCCCACGATGAACTGGATGGCTTCAGGTCTTCAGGTTGAATTGGAGGTGACCTTGAGCCTCATTTGCCATAGAGGCATCCTGGCAGAAAGGAGTCCCTCCCCTCCCTTCTTCAGGGCTGGGAGAGATCCTAGTTTCCAGGGTTTTTCTTGATGCTGAGAGTTAGGCCAGGCCATGTCAGTCACATAGATTTCCGGATTCCTCATTCTCCATAGCAGTGATGATTTCCATTCTTTCCTTGAGCCGGCCTGCCTCTAGGGTCTCCCTGAGGTTTGTAGGGTACTTGAAATAGTACCTGTTAAATACATGCTCCTGTCATTTAGACCAATCCCTTGCTGTTTCCCTGGAAGAGGGTTTTGGGGTCCCATAACTGATTTTCCTGTCTGCATGAGGGGTGGACCCTATTACAGAGAGGAAAGACTTTTATCTGGATTTATGCAAACCAACACAGTGCCATGGAACATCAAAAACATACTGAAGGTACAAAAGAAGAGAAAAGCAAACATTTCACTTTACTCACAGTAAGATGCAACACACCCATTTGTTGTGGGTCGTAGTCAAAGGAGCTAAAATCTGTAGAGGAAAAGTGTACAATTTAACATCGTATTTAACCCATTCAATCCTATGTTGAGAACCTTGACTTCCCATAAATTAAAGCACTGTACTGGGAATACTAGAACAATTCCGCATGAGATTTAAAGAGTTTCTTAAAACAGTGATCAATTTCTTTCCTTCAAACACAACTCATTTCAAAATCAACTTCACTTTAACAGGATTCCTTGCCTTTTTTCAACTGATGATATCTGCATCCATTATCTTTCTGACTTAAGACATACATCTATATTCCTTATAGTCATCCCATAAGTTTAAACTTTTATTTTACTGAACTTAGTACAACATAATCTCCCAATTTAGACAATAGTTACCAATCATTTCATTTAACATGACAAAACTACTCTGCAGTACCATTTCAAAAGCATTAGGTTAGTTCTATAGATATTCATTTTACTGAACTTAGTACAACCTAATCTCCCAAATTTGGACACTAGTTACCAATGTCATTTAACATGACAAAATTACTTGCAGTGCTATTTCAAAAGCATTAGGTCAATTCTATAGATATTCAAAAAAAAAAACTTTAAAGATGCTCACACCTAAAGTTCTTAAAACATATTCATTGGGCAAAGGTTCAGTTCACATTAGAAATTAACCAGGAGACATCCTAGAATTCTGATTTCTAGGAAAACACGAATATAAAGATTAAAACACTCATAGATTACCATAAAACATTAAGGATCTCACACTTGCATACAAAGTTCTCTAGGTTCAGGATAAGGTTGGTACCGTAAAACCCAGACTAAGTCCTCAGGCCAATTCGGCCTGTCCTTTCTTCCTCAGATTTCCTTGTGACTTCCAGCTGAGATCTGTTTGAGGTGGTTTGGGGTCTTTATCAGGAAAATGAAGTTTACTCCAGATGAAGCCAAGCCATAGCAGGACCCAGAGTACATTAGTAGGTGTTATCTGTTAAAATATAAGCATAGACTTTTCCTCCTACAAGGGGTTTCACACTATTTTTGTGTGTTTGTCAGATTTTAATGCAAATATAAGAATCAATTGTTTTCCCAGACCCTTTCTCATTCACAAAGTTGCAAGAACCAGATACCTGGAAGAGTTAAGAAACCCAATTAGCAAGTCTTATTTGCTGGGCAAACCTGTAATTAGAATTCATTGTTGAGGGAGGGTCTGCATATCCAGTCTGACTGAGGCAGAGCCTGCTGAGCTGGAAAAGTAGGGGGATGGGTAGACCCAGGGAAAATCTTAAAAAAAAAAAAAAATCTCTCAAACTGACATCTAAGATTAACCCTTCATTACCCTGAGCTAAGTAGCTTTAAAAAGTTTTGTTACCGAAATCTCAGAGATCTAATAAAACACAGGTACGATAAGTTTTTCAACCAATATTGCAACTCTAGAAAATAATATTTTAAACCGAAGCATTACTCTTTGAGCCTGTTTTCATATATCAGTTATTTCAACTCACAAGATTCTCTAGGTCAAATAATTCTAATCCAGTGCAGATACAAATATATACATTGGTATTCTAGCATAAGACCTCTGGACCATCAATTTTTGTGAAACACAGTAAAACCTTCTTTGACTTAAGTTCAATAGTTCTCGTACCTTAGTTAGTTCAAATCATGAGCTTTCTAACTTTAAACAAGTCCACCATACAGACATGCTTTCAAATACAGAGAGAGAGCCTCCACCCCCCCTTTTTTTTTTAAAACCAACCTTTGATATTAGCACAGAAAAACACTCAGACCATCAATGTTTATGGAAACATAAGAAAACTTTGTCTATTTTGGTGGTTTCTATACCTCTGTTGCTTTAAAAACAGCTAAATTCCTCATTAAAATTAGCTGAGGCTTGTAAGATAAAGCCTTGCATCCTCTGAATTGTTATTTCACTTTAGTTTTAGGCTAGTTTTAGGAGCTACTTCCTCAGTTCTTCCTAGATAGTACAGACTACGAATTTCAGAAGAGTTACAACTGTTAATAAACATTAATGTTCTTCCAATAAGAAATCTAGATTGAGAATTTCAGTCCCTTCGTGGTTACCACATTCTGATTAGAAATCTTTGTTCAAACCTGATCTAACAAGTTCCAAAGATACCTAAATCTTTTAAATTGCTGGACTACATATCACTCTGACTTCCTTGATTTTGTTTGCTCAGTTCTAAGAATTAATGACTTCAAACTAGCTCTAACACTCGAGTGTTCCACAGACAGACAGACAGACAGACAGACAGTCAGACAATGAACTGACTAAAAAACACCACTACACGTGCACACATTTGCAGTTGATCGATCGATCTGACCCTTCAAAAACCGCAGGGAGAAAAACTGATAGACAGAGAAAGGAAAGAGCAGTCCCCAGGGCAAATTGAGCCCTGTCGGCCGATTGGGAACATTGCTCCCCGTTTCTCTGTCTGACCAGCCAGTTTCCTGCTTGTTAAAAACAGGTCAAGAAAGCGCTTTTGTTGATATACAATGGCAAAACAACAAATTATGACAAAGTTGCTGAAACCTGAGGTTGTCAGATGTTACCCTTTTAAGGTCAAGACTACTTCTGAGGCAGAGAGCTAGTCTCTTCTTATCAACCATAGGGATAGGCTGCCTTCTTTTATAGGGAGAGAGAGATGAGCCCTAGCCCGAACCTCAGACCAATGTGCTAGGGTTAGGGACAGGGGAGTTGATGTGTTTTGTCCCATCTCGACGTACAGGAAGATTCCTGCGATCAAGCCTAAAACAAAACAGTACGCAAGCGCTTATCCCTTAGGGGACTTCAGAAGGAGAGAGAAACAGATGGTGCAGAGGCAGAGAAAGGGGAGTTTTAGCTGAGAATATAGAGGTTGCCGGAAGCTTGTGGAGCGGTCAATCTCAGAATTGAGATAGAAGCAAGAAGCAGGTATGGGAGTCAATATGCCAGAGGGGGTAAGAAAGGTTTAAATGACTCCTTTCACCTGCAAAATAAGGGGGAGGTGAAAAGATCCCTCAGGGGGACAGTTAACGTTAAAGGAAGGCCATTCAGCAGAACAAAGAGTTAACTATGAGAGAGAGAGAGAGAGAGAGAGAGAGAGAGAGAGAGAGAGAGAGATTCTGGCCATTGAGCAGACTTCAGACCAGTGAGAGAGAGAGTCAGAGACAGCCGGGTGGAGGTGGACTGTCCCATCCTCAGGAGATCTCTGTGGAGAAGGAGTCCGAAGGTGATAGAACAAACCCAAATGCCAGAAGGAGGGACAAATCGTAAAGCGGCCGATGTTCAGATTTAAAGCGGCCGATGTCCTGGGATAGACCAGACGTAGATCCTCTGGACCTACCAGATGGAGGCAAGCCAGGCGTCCCTGGGTCTCCCTTTATCATCCTGGGGCGTCCCCCAGGGCTGTAGCTAATGTCAACCGGACACGTCTGTCAGACACAAAGCTACTTCAGATCCCAGGACCGGTATACCACAGATACACAGATACAGAATAATTGTGCACATAAAGTCGGTACCGAAAAAATTGGCGCCAGTACTTACCCCAAAGAGAAGCTCGGGACTGTCCGGCGTCCCTCAGGCAGAGTCAGATCTCACTGGGGCCTCCAAATGTTAGGGGCGGCAGATCTCTGCCCGGGGGAGGCTCGGAGAGACAAAAGAACAAAACCAAGACAACTCTTTCTGCAAATGCATGGGGTTTATTTAAGCCAATATAGCTATATTGGGACCTTCAATTGTGCCTCAATAGCGTGGCATAACTGAAGGCCCCGACCTCCAAAAAGCAGGCTGTATTTATACCCTTTTGGGGGAGAAATGAAAATCTCACATATCAAAGGGAATCACATAGGTCACTTAATTTGCATATCTAAACATTTGTTGACAAATGAAAATCTCACATATCAAAGGGAATCACATCTATATATCAAAGGGGATCACACATATTGGGGGAAAATTACATGTATTGAATCAAAGGAGAATCATACATATCAAAGAAAATCACAGGTATTGGATCAATAGGAAAACCATAGGAAACCATAGGAAAACCATACAAAAGGGAAAACCACACCTATTTCACTTAATATGCTAATTTCAACATTTGTTGACCATTCCGAGCAAATGTTTGTTTACAGTTCCTCAGGGCAGTTTGTTGGCCTATTTGGTGACAAAGTCCTGCCCAGCGGAAGGTCCTGAAGACATCTTTCAAAGCAGTCAAGTAGTTACAAAGGGCAACTTCAGCGGTTAACCCTTAACCTGCCCTTCAGTTCTTGACTCTTAACTTGCCCTCCTCTTCAAGGGGACTTGATCACTGCAGATGCCTGGGGCGATGTGGCATAATTACCACCGACCTGGTTCCTTTCCAGTCTGACTCCAAGTCGGAAGAGGCTCCTGAGCATGAGCCTGGTCCTTTGTTTCCAGAGAGGATGGTGAGTGTGAATGCAAAATGCATGGCCCACTGGAAGGTCTCTGGTTGGGAAGTGTGGGAGAGGTCCCCACTGACCCTGGAACACCCCAGGAATGGGGTACTGTTTGGTAAAACATCCTGGCCTGGCAGGAGCTAGCTGAACTCCTAGTTAGAATGTTAGAATCAAGTTAAAATTAGAAGTTGAAGTCCTTAAACCTGGGCAAGGGGCCCCATCACAGAGGTCAGTGATATGCAATCCAGCAATTTTGAAAGTTTAGGCATTTTTGCAACTTTTTAGATAAAGGTTTAAACAAGATTTCTACTCAGAATATGATGCCTACAGAGAAATTGAAATTCTCAATCTAAAATATCCTGTTGGAAAATCATTAATGGGTATTTACAGTTGAAATTCTTCTGAACTTAAAAATATGCTTCTATGTACGAAGAGCTGTAGTATTAGAGCTTGAAACTAAAGTAAAAATTGTTAAAGTATCTGGTGTAGAAAGGTCATGGTTATATGACTAAGGTATAAGAACCATTGAAATCAAGCCAAAAGAGTTTTTCCTCAGGCTTCTTAAAAATTGGTTCCAAGTTCTTCTTATGCTGCTATGCCTACACACACACACACACACACACACATGTTGGGGATGGACTGAGCTACCAGGGTGAGCCCACGTAGACTGTACTACAGACAGGAACATTTTCCCCCTTCAAGCTGCCTTCAGAAAATAATGCCAGTATATTGAAAGAGGCAGTTTTTCCTTCTCTCCAGAAGCCTGGCTGGTCTTTGACATGCAGATTTCAGGTGTTAGCCAGGCCTGACCTTTGAGATTGTAAATTGTAGGCTCTGGCCCAGCCTAGTCTTTAGGGATGTAGATTTCAGGTGCTGCCTAGTTTTGTAATTGACATGTAGATTTCTTGTGGCAGCCCAGCCTTGTCTTTGGGATGTAAATTCAAGTGCTTTTAGCCCAAGGAAGGTTTCGGTTTGGTTTTGTATCTTCTTTCCGAGGCCTAGATTACTGGCCTGCAGATACAAGGAAATAATGTTGCCTCAATGTTCTTCCTGTAAGTCACTGTATTGCGCCCTTTAGAGGCACCATGATCAATAAAAGGAGATCCACGAGGCCCTCTGTCTTTGCCAAGAGCCAGAGCGAGCTTTGGTCCTCCATGAGACATGTTTCTTCTGTGTTCCTTATCTCAGTGCCTCCGACCGCACGAATGTTCACGCAATACACACACACACACACACACACACACACACATTGTTTGCTTGCTTATTTGTTTTCATCTGCATTGCATTGTACTGATAAAATGAGAGTTGAAATACTGGTGGTATCTACAAACAGGTTCAAAAGGTACTGGTTTGTTTAAAAACATGAATTTCTAGAGTTATTTTATTGGTTGCAAAACTTGTCCTACCAGTGTTTTATTTGATCTTAGACTTTTGATAACTAAAATTTCTAGAGCTAATTAGCAAAAAGTTATAAAGGGTTGATCTCTGATATCAGATTGATAGCCTGAAGCAGCTGAAAACCGCCCTTTTTGGGCTCTAGTGATCTTGCAGGGGAAGAGAGGAAGTTGCATTCTCCCACCTTCTTTTTTTTTTTAATCTTTTCTTCCTCCAACTTTTCTCAGCCTCTGACTTCAGTTTTTTAAAGTTAGGAAGTTAATATCTAAAGTGTTAAAAGTTTTGAATGCCTTTTGAATTGAGTATATCCAGAAAACAAAATATACATTTGCAGTAAAAAAGGAATTTAAGGTTTAAAGTATTCTGGCAGAAGAGTTTTATCTAAAGAATTATGAAAAGAAATAAGAGATAAAACAGGAAATTGGAAGGAATATTTGGCTTTCATACTAAGATAGAGAGAGATGATCTAAAACTTTGCTCCCTTTCTCTATATAATGTGATTTTCAAGGATTGTTTAAAATACAAGCTTGAACTGCATATATGACCATTTGAGCTGTATATTGATTGAAGAGAAAATTAAAAATAGAAGTTAAAGTCATTTAATAGAATAAAACACAAAATGCAGTCTACTGGAATTGATGAAGTGGGCAAAGATTGAAGGAATATGTAGGTAAATAAAATATATGAATCTTGTGAGCATCTTAACCCTCTTTTATCCGTGTTCTCTCATAGTTTGAAATTCTATATCATAAGATCTTTAATTATGAGCATTGTAAACTTTTTGAAAATATATGGGACTAATGTAATGCTTTTGAAAGAGTACTACAGGATATAACTTAGTCATGGTAAATGCGACAATAATTAACAATCTTCTTAAGAACTCTCTAAGTTATATCTGTAGAATTGTTATAGTATCTGGACTCCTATTACAGTACTCCTAGATAATTGGAAATCAATGTTCAGTTAGACATAATGTTGTTGAACTGTATATTCTATCTCTACAGAACTTAATGCTTCTATTGATTTGACCAGGGCCCATAGCAAACGGGTATTGGTCACATTTTCCAAAACTTCTGCAGCTCGAAAAACAGCTCTCCCAATAGTCTGGAAACAGGTTCAGACTGTTTGGGTTGAGCATAAAGAGGGCAGGTTAAGGGTTAAATTTGCCTTTGTAACTGCTTGGCTGCTTTGAAAGATGTTTTCGCGACCTACCGCTGGGCAGGAAACAGTCAACAAATGGGCCAACAAACTGCTCTAGGAACTGTAAACAAACATTTTCCAGGAAACAGTTAACAGTTAACAAATGTTGAGATTAGCAAATTAAGTGACCTATGTGTGATTCCCTTTGATCCAATAGGTGTAATTCCCTTTGGTCCAATATGTGTGATTCCCTTTGATCCAATGTGTGTGATTCCCTTTTCTCCCCCAAAAGGGTACAAAAACGGCTCGCTTTTTGAGTTTGGGGCCTTCAGCTTTGCCGCTTTTCAGGCATGGTTGAAGGTTCCTATATAGCTATGTTGGCTTGAATAAACCCCGTGCGTTTGCAGAAAGAGTTGTCTTGGTTTTGTTCTTTTATTCCTCCATGCCTCCCCCGGGCAGAGATCTGCCAACCCCTAACAAGCAGTGGCTCTTGACAAAAGAAAAACTTGAGGCTTTGCATGAATTGGTTACAGAGCAGCTTGATTTGGGACATATTATTCCTAGCTCTAGTCCTGGAAATTCACCTGTATTTGTTATTAAGAAAAAGACTGGTAAATGGAGAATGTTAACTGATTCAAGAAAAGTCAATGACTGTATGGAACCAATGGGCTCTTTACAAAAGGGCTACCTGATTTGGCTATAATTCCAAAGCAGTGGCATATTATTATCATTGACTTAAAAGATTGTTTCTATACCATCCCTTTAATGGAAGGGGATAGAGAGAAATTTGCTTTGACTGTGCCCTCTTTAAATAGTGAACATCAACTAAAAGATATCAGTGGACTGTTTTGCCCCAAGGGATGATGAACAATCTGACGATGTGCCAATATTTTGTTAGTCAACCACTGGAGACCTTCACTACCCAGTCACCGCCACACTCCAGGCTGCTTTCCGGACACTCGGGATGAACCTCACACATGAGTGAAGCCCACAGAACCAGGTAAAGCAGAACTTTGCAACCTTGTACTCCAGGCTCAATGAGACCCAGAAACTCCTACAATCTCTGGTGCCACGCTCCAGGGATCAAATCCAGAAGACTCACCCTACCAGAGCCAGATAAATACCTCACTGACAGACCTCCACTACCTCCACTACCCAGCCATTGCCACGCTTCAGGCCACTTTCCAGACACAGCATAGGACACTTAATACCCATTTTCCATAATTTTCGCTGCATATTTGATGGGCTTCAAATATGGCATGAAGCACGCCCTAAAAGCTTCCATCCCTCTTGCAGAGCCTGGCAAGCTACCTGTGGTGTATTTGATGTGCCAAAAACGGTAACAACAATGGGTCTCATTCACCTGAAACCGAAAGAGCCCCCAATATGGCAGCGTTAAGGAGGATGAGCAAGGAGAAGCTGATAAAATCTCAGGGAATGGAATGGAATAGAATGGAATGAACAGGGTGAGAGACTGTCTGAGTTCATCATGTCGACCAAGATTATCCATGGTAACTCACAGTTCCAGAAGGCCGAATCTAAATGTTGGACATGGGAGTCTCCCGGTGGACAGTTCCACAACAAAATTGACCACATCATATTCAATCGAAGGTTTTGCCTGATTGATGTCGCTGTTGTCCCAAGATTCCAAACAGGATCGGACCACCGTCTCCTTCTTGTAAAATTCTACTTCACAGAGTGGGGATAAAGGACTGCAAAGTTTAAGAAGAGAATTCCCAGAATTACCACCAACTGGGAATTCTTTGGCACTATTGCAGCAACGTGGGAAAATGCCATCGTTGACAACATCAATGAAGAATATAGTCGACTGGTTCAGCCCCTCCATGACTGCACTAAGAATGAGAGACGCCTGTCCTTGGAAACTCTCGAGCTCATTCATCAACGTGGTTTGGCGCAAGCCTCAGGCAACCACAAGCTAATGTCCTAGCTTGCAGAGCTGTGCAGAGAAGCGATAAAGGAAGACCTCAAAGAAAGAAGAGCAATAGTGTTGGCTGATGCGGCAGAAGCCGGGAAAAGTATTTGCAACGCTCGCCTGTCCTTTGCCAACTACAAGACCAAAATGACTGCCCTCCAACGTCCTGCTGGATCTATCACATCTTACAGAAAGGCAATGTAGAGGATTGTTCACGACTCCTACTTGGATCTCTTTGACAGCCATGTCCACATCTGCCCACATACCAAATTCCGCAGGATGGATATGTCATTCCCAACTTCCTCCCTTCTGAAATCCGACATGCCATTTCGTTGGTAAAGACTCATACAGCACCCAGTCCAAAGAAGGTCAGACCCAAACACCTGAAGAATCTGCCACCAGTACTCATCAATACACTGGCTTGGCTCTTCACACGCTGCCTGTCTGAATGCAAGGTTCCATCCTAATGGAAAACCATCAGGACCATTCTGTTGTACAAGAAGGGAGACATCCACAACATCAGCAACTATCGCCCAATCTGCCTTCTGTCTGTCGTCTACAAGTTGTTCACTCGTGTCCTCCTGACTAGAGTAGGCATAACACTAGATGAAGAACAACCATGCAAGCAATCTGGGTTCTGAAAAGGATTCAGCATGATTGACCATATCCACACAGTGACCAAACTCATTGAAGTTTCGCGAGAGTTCAAGATGCCGCTCTGTCTAATGTTCATCGACTTAAAGAAAGCCTTTGATTCTGTTGAGACTGAAGTGGTCATCAAGGCCCTAGCCAAATAGGGCGTTCAAACTCACTACATCAAGATCCTCCGTGAGCTGTATTATGGATTCACCGCCAGGATCTCACCATTCTACAAGGAAGACATAGAGAGGGGTTTGGCAGGGTGATACCATTTCATCAAAACTCTTGAGTGCCACCCTCAAGAACATCATGCGATGACTGGAATGAGAAGGAATGGGAGTGAAGATAGATGGTCGGCAACTATACCACCTATGCTTCGCTTCGCTGATGACATCATTCTCATAACAGCAAACATTAGCCAAGTGGCACAAGCACGTACCAAGACAGTCACACGTGGGGAGGGAGCGCAAACAGGCAAAACAAGAGAGAACCATGGAGAAACGCAGAGGGAGATGCAGTGGGAACTGGTCTGGATGAGGTCCCTGGGTGGAGGGGACACACCACAGCCAGGCCCCCAAGACCAGAACAATAATACAGCAGGCAGGGCGCTTGCTTGCACGCAGCCAACCTGGGTTTGATCCCTGGAAGCCTGCAGCCCGCCGGGAGTGACCCCTGTGCACAGAGCCAGGAGTCATCCCTGAGCACTGTCAGGAAAGCCCCAAAGCCTAAAACAAACGAACAAAAACAGAGTGTACATACAGGGAAGAGAGGCCAGCATCTGCTGGGATGCTGATGGGACCCTCCTGTCCCCCTTAGAACCTGGAGCAGGAGCAGGAAGGCAGGACGGGAGCATGACAGGGCGGGGGACAGCATAAAGACCCCAGAATTGCCTCCTCGTCCCCTGCAGTAGGAGGCGAGCAGTTCAGAGCTCAGGTGTCCTGCCCCACCCCTCTGGGGGGTCTCCAAGGAAAGGTTCCGGGTCATGTGCATCTGGACCCGCAGTAACCCAGATCCCCTGGAGTGGGGAGCCCGTCTCCCACAGACCCACTTCCCAGCCCCCCTTTCCTTGTCTCTGCCTCACTTCTCTGCCTCTCTGAGGACAGGTGTTTATGTCCCCAAGCCCAAGGGATGCAGCTCCCCTGGGACCCGTGTGACTAAAAGTAGATATGAGGGTGTCTGGGATGGTCCATCTTCGGGCATGTACAAGCTGACCACAAGGAAGTGATGTGGTGACATGCTGGGGGGGGGGGCCTCCCAGCTGTGGGCACCCAGGGGAGGCACCACCTTCTCTAGAAGCTTCCTGTCAGCAGCTGAGTCAGCCGGAAGGAGTGTTGGAGACTGAGACCAGCCAGAGTAGTGGGGACGCGAGAGCTGTCCCCCACCTCTGCAGGACCCTACACAGCCTGCTGCTGCGGCCACCTCCCCGCCACGTAATGAGCCCATGGGTGCAGGCCCCGTGGCTTCCCTGGGCGCTGCTCCTCATCCACATCCCAGGTGAGTGCTCGAGGGTACACACAGCCGCGGGGATGGTGTGGCAGAGAAGCTTCCAGAACTGCTCTCATGTCACCACCCGGACACAAGGGCCCAGTGGGAAGAGGCGAGTTGGGCTGGCAGGGAAGGGAGCGCAGAGTCGGACCTTAGAAATGGTGACCTGAAGCCACACACACACACACACACACATACACATACAGCAATCACACACACCACACACACATACACACACCACTCACACAAACATACCAGACACACACACCCCACTCGCACACATACCAGACACACGCCACTCACACACACACACACCACTCACATACACACATCATTCACTCATATACACCAGACACACACACATACCACTCACACACACATACACCAGACACACACACCGTACACACACTACTCACACACACATAAACACCACTCACACACATCATTCACATACTACATACACACCACTCACACACACACCATTCACACACACTACATACACACCACTCACACACACCACTCACGCACACACCAGATAAAGACACACACACCAGACACACAAACACCACTCACACACATCACTCAAACACATACACATAGACACACACCACTCAGACACACACATACACACCACTCAGACACACACACACACACACTTCCCCTTATATCACACACCAGACAGTGGAGGGAGCTGCTCCCTGCTGTCTCTATGCCTGAGGAAGGCCTCGCTCCTGCCTCTGCCAGTCAAGTCCCCAAGTCCTGGACGGACGGACACCCAGGGGCCCTGACAACACCTCCCTCCTGCCTCCACTGACTGGCCGGCCATGCAGGTCATGTTGGGAAGGAAATCGGGTTTCCTGGGAAATGGGGTCCCTGCACTGGGCTGAGGGGGCATCAGGATCAGGTGGGGTCTGCGCACGCCAAGGTGAGGCGATTTCATTAACCCCAAATGCCCTTGAGAATTTTCTGGAACCCTCTCTGTGGGGTTCAGTCTCCTGGGGGACATGGTATGGGACATCCTGCCAGTGTCCGGCAGGGGGCTCAGGTGGTGTTTGGGGGAGTTTCGGGTCCTGCTCCTGGTTGGTGCAAGCAGGAAGGGCAGCGGGAGAGGAGATTGGGGTCCGGAGGAGGGGGATGCAGGGGTCAGAACCTGCAGCTGAGCTCTGAGAGGTCACAGGGGGTGTGGCTGATGGGGGAAGTCGATGTGAGATGGGGGCCTACAGGGAACCCCATGATGCCTGGGTGCCCTGAGCCGACTGTGCTTTCCAGGCTGTGTGTCCCTGAGGGGCCCCGGCTCCGTGAATGGCATCGTCGGTGGGTCCCTGAGCGTGAGGTGTACGTACGAGCAGGAAGATGAAAACAACAGCAAATACTGGTGCGAATCTTCATGTGTGATACCATGGGATGTGGTTGTGAAGACGTCAGAGACACAGCGAGAAGCAAGAAGGGGCCATGTGACCATCAGGGACGAACCAGAAAACCTCACCTTCACCGTGACCTTGGAGAACCTCACGGAAGCCAACGCGGGCACGTACTGGTGTGGGGTCCTCTGGCCTATATACAGCAAGGATCTCGTGGTCCCGGTGGTGGTGTCCGTGTTCCCAGGTACAGCCCTTCCAAACAGCATCAGGAGAAGACATTTGTCTGCCTGTGTGTGCATGATGGTGCATGTGTGTTGTATACATGTGTATGTTTGGTGGGAGTGTGTCTGTCCCACAAGCACGTGCCCACTCAGGCCATTCTAGGCCTTTCCTGCCGCATCCTGGCTCGCTCTCAGTCTGAACCTTTGTGGAGGGGTGGGAGGGGGCACAGCAGTGGGGCAGCCCAAAGTGGGGTGCAGGCTGCTGTGCATCGAGGGGACTCCTACAGCCCTGCTGGCAGCCCCTGCCTGCATTCACCCCCCCTCGGCCTTGATTCTCTCACCTGTGCGAGTCCCTCACCTGCTCTGTACCTGGTTTTTAAGACAGAGGAAGGGAAGGCCAAGGAGGGCTTGGAGCAGGAATACTCTGAGCACTGTCAGGCCCGCTCCTGGCAATGCTGGGTCCTGATGGGGCCAATGCTGCTGAGGGTGACCCGGGAAAACGCAGACTCAGTCACAGAGATGCTGGGGTACAGCGACAACCTGAGCTGGACCGGGCCCACTGGGTTCTGGCTGGCGGGGTCTCTAGAGTGCTTCTGTTTATTGGGGTATCTGGGACACTCAGGACAACCTGAGTTTAGGGGCAACCCCCCGTACATCTCTCTGGCCTACTAGATCCTTCTTTGTGCCCAACCCCCAATATATCTCTCTGGCCTTCTAGATCTTTTTTTCTGGTCTTCTCTTCACCTCAGGAGGTGCAGTGGCCCCATGGCCACCACAGGGCAAAAAGAGAGGGCGTCCAGCCTGAAAGGGGCTGCCGTTACTAGGCCCCCTGGCACTGTAGGGATTCCAGAAGGTCCTGGTCACAGTAAGCCTGAACTCCAAGATCAGAGGGGTCAGGGGTCCACATGAAGCATGGAATCTCAGGGTGCGACCTCATTGCACCCCAACATGCAGATGGAATGAGGTCCTGTCTCTTAGTTCCTCTCTGATAAGTCCACAGGCTGCTGTGGGGTTCGGGCCACGCCTACAGGCCCCAGGGACCTTGTGTGAGCCATGCATTGACGTGTCATGAGGCGTGACCCGGTGTGACCCATGCTTCCTTCAGCCTTCCCGACAGCCCTCCATGCTGCCTCCAGCACCCCAGGACCCCACCTGGAACCAGCCGAGCCCACCCAGCAGGAACCCCCAGACCTTCCCCCCACTAATGATCCGGGGTCCAGTGGCAGAGGGTGAGTGTCCCTCCATCCGCGCCCCCTATGGGCCAGCTGCACAGCTCATGGTCCCCTGGCCTGTCCTGACATACAGCCTGGCCTCGAGGGTCTGTGCCATGAACAGACCCTGGTGACAGAGAGGGATATCCCGGGGCAGCTGGCAAGGGAACAGGTGATGAGAGCTCAGGGACGACGGGCATGGGGACAGTGCTCAGAGGTGACCAGCAAGGACAGCGAGTCTGGGCAGCACCTGCAGGTCCTGTTCTCAGTAATCTTCAGAAATGGTCTCTGAGGGGACAGATATTGCGAGATCCTGCGGAACAAGCTCTAGACACCCCAATAGCCAAGCAGCTCATAGAGACGTGGACTCAGTCCTTGCACTGTCCCCCAAACCCTGCCAGGCACTTGGGCCTGAAAGAGGTGGTCACCGCTGACTTGGGGGACTCTTATTCGCTGTGATGAAGGAATACTGCAGGAGACAAGCAATAAGCAAAGTTCCCTGGGGTGAGTCCCTCCTCCAGCTGGTGCCCCCAAATGTGCAGACCGAATTGGAAGTGTGCCTGGGTCCCCCACTCCGTCCCAATGACCACGCCCTTCCTGGTCCCCTCTCGGGGCAACCACCAAGCAGGGACAAGGCATTGCCCGGGAAGCCGCTCTGCCCAGCTCTGACCTCTCCTGGGCCTGTGTGGCCGCAGCACAGAGGGCCCAGTGGAGAGCTCCAGGTGTCCTCGAGGACGGCGCTCATGTCCCCGTGTCCCCTCAGGTCCTTGCTCAGCAGCGTTCACTGCCTGCTCCTGATCTTCCTGAAGGTGCCCCTACTGCTGGGCATGATGGGGGCCGTGCTCTGGGCGAGCTGGCCACGGAGGGGCCCGCGACAGGCTGACAGCGCCGTGTGACGACCAGGAGGCCTGTGTGAGGACCCGCGGGGAAGCCCAGAAACGCGCCCCAAAATCCTTCGTGGACATCGGGAAGGCTTTTATGGGGCGTCACTCACCAACCAGAAGGAAGCTACGAAGCAAGAGCTGGACCCCCAGTACACATGTGGACTAGAGTCGGATCCCCCGCCCCGTCCTGCCTGGACACTAGAACCGGGCCACATTTGCAGCCCAAGAATAAATACATGTTGAGCTCCTCTCAGAGGAACATGCACCCATGCCTTGTTATTGTCATGCTTTGTCATGGCACAGTATTACATGCATGAGTGCAGTCAGAGCACACACGTACATGTATGCACAATGTCATGTTATATGTGTACATATGAGCACAGTGTTGTGTTATACGCACACAAATGTGTGTGGTGTCAGAGTATACACACATGTTCTGAGGGTCATATTTTATACATATGCGTGCTGACAGTGTCAGATTCTTATACACGTGTGTACAGTGTCAGATCATATATTTACATAAAATGTCATACATATAAGTGCCTACAGTGTCAGATCAAACATACTCAATGCCATATTATACATGCATGTGTACAGTGTCATACATATATGGGTGTAGAGTGAGAGATTATACATACACGTCTGTGCACAATATCATATACACATTGTACATATGTCATTTAGCATCAGGTTATATATCTATTATACAGAGTGTTATATTACTCGTGACCATAGTGTCAGAATATATATGCTACACATGACATTTTGTTCATATGTCATTCAGTGCCAAGTAATACATATACATGTGAGAATGGTGTCAGCAAATAAATTCATCATTATTCTCAGTTTATACATATATGTGTGCATTCAGGATCAAATTATACATGTGTATGCAGTATCATATTATACATATGTAGGCTTATTGTGTTTCCTTGTACATACACATTCATGTAGGGTATTGGAATGTACATACATGTGTGCATACAATATTGGGTTTTATACATGTACATGTGGGTACAGTGTCACAATATAAATACAAATGTATGCACAGGGGCAGGTTATACACACATGTTCACAGTGTGTCATATTATACACCATAGAATAAAACACATATGGAGGGCAGAGGATATACATGTAAGTACTGTGTCAGACTCTACACGATTGAACTGTCTTTTATCAGCATCATTTTCTCGCCTTTATCAAGGGCTGGAAGGATAGAGCAGGAGGGAAGGCCCTGGCCTTGCCTGTGGCAGTGTGGGCCGAGACCCGGGTTCGATCCCTGGCCCTGGTTATGGCCCTCTGAGCACTGCCAGGGGGTACTCGCGGGCACAGAGCCCATATTAGGCCCTGAGCACCACCAGGTGTGGCCCCCAAACAAAAGGGAACAAAAACTCCTTCACAGACCAGGAAGATGACTCCGGGCCTGGCCTGTGTGAACCTGCGTGCAGGGAACTGGAGTGTGGGCTGGTCCCCACGACCCCCAGCGTCTCTGGGGTGGTCCTGCTGCCCCAGCACTGTTGAGCCCCAGCCTGGAGCACACCCAGCACTCCCTGAGCACTGCTTGGGATGCCTCCCCACACCGCTGTATCCACGCATCCACCTATTTACTTCTGGGCATCTTAGGTTCTCACTAGTTTATTCTATTCATTTAATGTGTTTATTTTATTCGTTTAATGTGCCACACCCAGCAGTGCTCACGGCTGAGTCCCGTCTCTGTGCTCAGAATCACTCCCGGAAGGCCTTAAGAGACCCTATGTAATGTCAGGAATCAAACCTGCCTGGACAGCTGTGTGCAGAGCAGCCCTAACCCCCGCCCCCACCTCCAGCCCTGGGTCTTACTCTCTTAGATGGGACCCTTTCACGGGACATTTGAAACGATGCTCGGCATTTGTGCCTTTCGGAGCTGAGGTAGTACAGAGTAAACCTCAGCAACCTGAGGGAGTCCCCGTCATTTGCCCGGGGAATGCCGTGGAGTCACCAACTGTCTGCACTCATGTGGGCGCTGTTGTGAAGGTCCCACCCCCACCCCCACCTACCCCACACACGTATACACACACCCTGCCTCCTATCTTCCCTCCTGTTTCTTTTGTTTATCCATTAACCCACCCACCCAACCACCTTATTTGGTTCCATTCAGCATTTGGGCATTGACAGGGCAGATATCGCCTCTCAGGAACATTTCATAGGACCACAGAACCTTCCTGGCACCCTCAAAGTCTTTCTGGTCACCCTCCATTCTTACCTGGTTGAGCACACAGGATTGAGCACCCCCTTCAGAGTCCCAGAATCCCACTCAGATATATCTTTCAACTTCTCCTTCCCTTGTGTCAGCAAACCAAACACATCCCCTGCTTCATGGTCACTACCCTCTGCCTCAGTGGGCCTTCTATGCCTGCCCAGGACCCAGCCCCGAGGTCCCACTCCCTCGGAGCTCTTAAGAACTAAGACACAACTGAGGGTGTCTTCCAGGCTGTGTGTCCCTGAGTGGCCCCAGCAGGGTGACAGGCACCGCGGGGGCTCCCTGAGCCTGCAGTGCCAGTACGAGGAGAGATTCAAGGCATTCAACAGGTACTGGTGCCGACAGCCCTGCCTGCTGCTGGACACGAGACTGTGGAGACCCAGGGCCAGGGGGCATGGTGAGGAGTGGACGGGTGTCCATCACGGACCACTCTGAGAAACTCAGCTTCAACGTGACCCTGGAGAACCTCACTGTCACCGATGTGGGCAAGGACTGGTGTGGGGTTGCGACGTGCAGGAAGAAGACCTCAGGGGCTTCCTCCTGAGCCCTCGTGCAGGTCCAGGTGCTCGTGTCCCCAGGTGAGAGCCTCCTGCCCCGGGATCCCTGGACTCTCAGAGTCCCAGAAGGCTCAGCTCGGGGGAGAGGATCTGGATGGAGAAAGAAAGAGAATGTGGGTGTGTCTGTGTGTGGGAACAAATGTGTCAATCGGAGTGCATGAGTGTGAGCATGTACATGAGTGTGTGAGCATGTATGTGAGTGTATAAATGAGTGTGTAGATGTATGTACAGGAATGTGTGTGCATGTTTGTCACAGTGAGCGTGTACTTGAGTGTATGTGAGCTTCTTTGTGAGTGTATATGTCTGTAAATGAGTGTATGGATGTGTGAGTATGTAGATGAATGTGTGACTATGTGTGAGCATGTAGATGAGCGTGAGAGTGTGAGCGTGTATGCGTGTGAAAATGAGTATATATGGGTGTGTGTATGTGAGTGTGTACATGGTTTGTGAGTGTACTAGTGACATGAGTGTGCAAATGTGTGTGAGCGTGTACATGAGTGTGTATGTGTGTAAATGAGTGTGTATGTGTGTAAATGAGTGTGTAGAAACTATGAGTGTGTATATGGTGTGTGAGTATACCTGGGACATGAGTGTGTAAATGTGTAAGTATGAGCATGTACATGAGTGTGAGAGGGCGTACAGCGCTTGTATGTGTGTGCATGAGAGAGAGAGAGGAAGAGAGTGCCTCAGTTCCAGCGCCGCCCTGAGTCGTGGCAGCATCTGTGGGCTCTGGGTTCTGGGGGGAGGCCCTGAGATGCAGGAGGAGGGCAGTGGTCCCCCCTCAAAATTCTTTCCGAGGATACTCCCATCTTTGAGACTTGCTCTGACCCAGACACCCGCGAGTTGTGGCTTCCCCTTGCGGACCCTAGTAGCGTCCTCTGCTCTGATGTTTCATCGTGAAAACGTGACTCTAGGGCTCTGTGTTGGGGGGATCCTCATTAGTGATTCCCAGAGAGCATCACTTTGCCCTGGTCCCTGGGCATCTGTCCAAGCGAGGACACTCTGGTTTCCTCCCTGAGGGGGTCCAAGCAGAAACCCACCACCAAGATCCAGGGTCCCCCTCTGGGGCTGCCTCCAGACCTGGCGGTAGAGCACCACATGATCCCCTGAGCACTGCTGGCAATAAGCCCTGAGCTCCTAAGTACTACCAGGTATGGGCCAAAACAAAGTGGGCGAGAAGGGCGGAATGGGACCTGGGCCTGGCCGGGGATGACCTTCATATGCCTGGTTGGAGCCAGGGAGGGTCACTGCGATCTTCATGGCAGGGTGGGATTCCTTGACTCATTCACAGATGATTGAGCTCACGCCACCAGGGCCCAGATGAGAGCAGGATGGAGGGATTTGGTTCCCTGAAGCTCACTGCGTGGAACTCATTCTAGGGCTGTGGTGGTCCCAAACGCCCACCAGCCCTTTTCCTGGGTCCCTTCTAACTACCTCTGTGGTCAAGCCCAAGGGGAGACACGGTTGAGCTGGGGACAGTCACAGACTGGGCCTCGGGCTCAGCTTTTCACCCTCAGCCTCCAGGAAACCAGAACTATACAGAGACCCCTGGGACCCCCATGTCTGCATCAGGGACCCCCCACGACAGGCCAACCCAGAATGTAAGAGGCTCGAGGTCCAGCATCTCACACCCCCTGGTGGCGCGACTCTGCAGAGCAGGGTGTGACCCAGAAGTTCTGGAACCTAACCGAAGACAGGGAGATCATGACTTGTTTTCCCCATTCCCCCCAGGGGTTGGGCAGAGGGAAGATGAAGGAGGAGTAAGTGGAGGAGGAGGAGTAAGAGGAAGAGAAATTGGAGAAGAGGAGGAGGAGTGTTGGGGCTGGACCTACCCTCAGAATGACCCCATGTAGACTGCACCGCACACGGGCAGGAACAGGGGACCCATGAAAATGGCGAGATTTCTCATGTGTCCTGACTTGGTTGGGTGAATCTGAACATCTTTTCCTTTCAGCTGCCCTCAGTAAATAATTTCATAAATTTCAGTTTATGGAGTCAGTTTTCCTTTCCTCACAGAGGCCTAGCTGGTCTTTGTCATGCAGATTCCACCTGCTATCCCTGCCTAGTCTTTGGGATGTAGGTTCCAGATGCTTGCCCAGCTCACCTCTGGGATGCAAACCCAGATGCTTGTAGCCCAGGAAAGGTTTCAGTTGCGGTTTTGTATCTCTTTCCTGAGGCCTAAATCCACTGACTGGCAGAGACAAGGAAACAACACACGCCTTGCTGCCTCAATGTTCTTTCTGTAACTTCTTTTGATTGTTAGGACCCGCTTAGCCCAGAGATCTGCCATGATAGGTTCTGGGTGACTTAGGCCTCTTCCAGGAACAAGAAAAGTAAAAAACACAGATGCTTTTGTCAAAGAGTACATCCCTGGAATAAGATTAGGTCTTCGAAATGTAGCTGTCAGGGAGGTGGGCTGGATGTTACTGGCCAAAACAACAACAAAAATATGTGTACTCTGTAGGTAATAGGAAATTGCTGAGTAATGCTGACTTGCCAAAATGAAGGTATAAGGAATGGCTGAACCTAGTGCTCGGGGTCTTTGTTGAAACCCGCTGTGCTGGGTGGATACTTGCATCTGCCCCAGCTGGAACAATAAACCTCGCTATGTGATTTGCATTATCAGCTCTGTTCTCTGTCCTCGAGGGGTGGTCGGCTCCAGACTCTAACATTTGGAGGTCCCAGTGAGATAAGACCCCTCCTTGAGAACATATGACCCCAATAATGAGGTTTAACCTGTCATAGGACCACCGTAAGGAGGATAGGTCACCTCTGTTGGGGGACCAGGAGGTCCCCATTTGAGTCTAGTTGAGAATTCTCATCTGGGTGGAGGATGAAGGGGCTGGAGACCCTGGACATTCCACTGATGTAAGGAGGATTGACCACTTCTGCCTGGAGGAACTGGAGGTCCCTGTCTGGGTCTGACCGAGAATTCTCATCTGGAAGTCGTGGGAAAAATCCCTGTCATCAGGTGTCGAGACACTGTCCCCAATGGACGCCATTTGGACTGAACTTTGGTAAGGATCCCGATATGGGTATGAGTGGTCTAGAATTCGTATGTAAGGGTAGTATGACTGACCGGCTGGTACATGTGTGTTGAGTGACTCCGTGCGAGTCTGTTTCAACAATGGAGGGTGTCTGCTGTTATTTTCTGTTTGTTTAATCTGTCCCGTTCTCCTGATCATTATGGGTCAGGCCAGTTGACCCTGAAATCTGTCCTCTTAACTAATTTTGACCATGCAGTGAAGAAATCCAGGAGGAAGAAGGTAACCTGTGGAAAATATGCCATGGAGGTATGCTCCCTTAAAAATCTCTAGGGGAAATGAGGGAGGAATATGATAAGCTCTGTGTGAATGTGTGCGTGCATGAGCACCCCAATAGGTCCTCCTATCAAGTGTGATTTTTTGGCTCCATGACATGGCACTTTTAAAGTCCCTCTAAGTCATGGAGCTCGAGTGGGCTGCCTGTGGTTCCACGGAGGACATATAGTCAAGGGTGGCACTGGCATAGATGAAGGTCGCAAGTCACAATGCTGAACCATTAGGGCTAAGTCCTCCACTGGCCAGTCAAGCACCTGAGTTGTCTCTGCAAAGAGGCTCCCTCATTTATCTGTCTTGAGTCACTGTTCACTATGGGAAGGACTGGAGAAAACCCACTAGTGAGGAGGTTCAGGGAAACTAAGGCAGATCAGCTCCCAGACAGAAATCCTTTGCCCACCCAGGCTCCATCAGCGAGGGGTCAATCGAAATTCTGATGGAGGTAGCCAGCAGGTTCAGCTCTAGGCAAAGAAAAAAGAAGAGCATATAATGCCCCAAAGTGGAGAGAGAGGATGGGGAATATTGTCTGCCATGGAGGCAGGAGGGGTGGGAAAAGGGGGGTATAACAGGGATATTGGTGGTAGGGAATGTGCGCTGGTGCAGGGATGGGTGTTTGATCATTGTGAGATTGTAACCCAAACATGAAAGCTTATAACTATCTCACAGTGATTCAATAACATTTTAAAAAAGAAGAAGAGTAAAAGGCAGGTAAGAAGTCTGAGAAAAGCAGCAAGCCAACAAAAGGCAGGAAAGATGTAGCAAGCTAAAAAAGGCAAAGTTTTGCCAATGGATTATCCTTTTCCATAAGTCATTGCCAACACTCAGGAAAAATGGGAAATTCTACATCGATGCCCAAAGATTCTCCTTTGGGTTACTTATTAAAACATGGAAAACTTCCAACTAGGTCGTTGAAATGAGGAGCATCTTATTCACCTCTGTAACACCACGTGGCCTGGATGTAAGCTAGAGCACAGGGAAAGATGGCCAGTGAAGGGCAGTGTGCATTCCCAGACCATCTTGCAGTTCTATCTTTTTGCAGGGAGTAAAAGAAATTAGATTATCAAAGCAGAGGAAGCAGGAAAATGCAAGATCATATGATTAACTGTTTGTAGTCAGCTCATTGTCTGTTAGAGCCAGGTTTGATGAAATCAGAAGTAGAAATTCTAAGATCTGGGCAAGCAGGATCATCATGAGAGGTCAGAGTATGCAACCCAGTGATTTGAAAGGTTTAAATGACTTTTTTTTTGGCTTTTTGGATCACACCTGGCGATGCACAGGATTGAATCCTGGCTCTGCACTCAGGAATTAACTCCTGGCAGTGCTCAGGGGACGATATGGGATTTTGGGGATCAAACCCAGCTTGGCTGCGTGCAAGGCAAACACTCTACCTGCTGTGCTATCGCTCCAGCCCCAAGAGGTTTCACTGTTTTGGGAACTTCTTAGACCGGGTTTAAGCAAAGGTTTCTCATCAGAATGTTGAGCCTACGGCGATATACAAATTCTCAATCTAGATCTTACTGGAAAAAGTTAAAAGGTTTTGTTCCCTGATGTCCTTTCAGCTCCAGACCCTGTATTTAGAAAGGGGCTAGGAGCTAGAACCAAAAGCGGCAGAGAGATATGAGTTTTGTGAGACAGTGCAGAGATAACCTTAATAAGAATTTAGAGTTGCTTTACAAATAACCAAGACATAGAAGTCATCAAAATGAAGTTTTCTCATGTTTTTATAAACATTGGACGCTCAAGTGTTTTCTTATGCTTATATCAAAATTTGGTAAAAACTAAGGGTCTCTTTCTGTGTCTGAAAACATGTTTGTATTCTTGTGTAACTGTTAAAAGTATCTGGTGTAGAAAGCTCATGATTTTAAATAATTAAGATACTAGAACTATTGAAATTAAGTCAAAAACAAAAACATTTTCTCAAGTTTCATAACAATTGATGGCTCATAGGTATTATGCATTTATGTCAATATACATGTTTGTATCAGCATTGGATTAGAATATTTGACCTAGAAAATCTTGTGAGTTGAAATATTTATGATACAGAAAACAGTTTCAAAGAGTAACGGTTTTTTGTTTAAAACATGAGTTTCTAGGGGCTGGAGCAATAGCATAGTGGGTAGGGCGTTTGCCTTGCTCGCGGCCAACCCGAGTTCAAATCCCAGCATCCCATATGGTCCCCTGAGCACTGCCAGGAGTAATTCCTGAGTGCAGAGCCAGGAATAACCCCTGTGCATCGCCAGGTGCGACCCAAAAAGAAAAAAAAAAAAAAAAAACATGAGTTTCTAGAGTCATAAAATTGGTTGAAAAACTTATACTACCAGTGTTTTATTTGACCGCTGAGATTTTGGGTACTTAAAATTTCTAGAACTACTAAGCAAAGAGTTATAAAATGGGTTGATCTCAGATATCAGCCTGATAGCCTGAAGACATAGCATTATGCCTTCGTAAAAGTCAAAAAACCCAAGTGGCTAAGAACAACCCCTGTGGCTTTAATCGTTTCTGAGAATGGAGAATGTCATAGAAAATGTGGGAAAAAAATTAGTCAACTTTTCCTGACTATATTGCTAGTGTGTCCAGTGTATAAAAATGCATGCTATTATTTTGATGACTTTATCTCATGCAAAGCTTTGTCACTGGGTATTAACCTATTCCTGACCTTCAGACAAGTGTGAAATCCTTACTCTTTCATGGTAATCTAGGAGTGTTTAAATCTTCTCATGTTGGTGATTTCCTAGAGATCAGAATTCTAAAGATGTCTCCTGGTTAACTTCTAATGTGAAGTACACATTTGCCCAATGAATATACACTGTAAAATCTTTAATTGGGAGCATTTTTCAGGTTTTTTGAATATCTATAGAACTGATCTAATGTTTTTGAAAGAGCTCACAGAGTACAGTTTTATCATGTTAAGTGAGATGATTGGTAACTTGTGTCTAGACTTAGGAGATCATGTTGTACTAATACAGATGTAACTCTTAAATCAGAAAGATAATGGATGGAGATATCCACAGTGGGAAAAAGGGAAGGAATCCTGTTAAAGTTGGTTTTGAATAGAGATGAAGAAAGTTACTGGATACAATGAATGTTAAGAAATGTGTAGAAGGTTGTGCTTTAAGAAAAGAAACTGATTAAATAACTTGTATTCTTAGAAGAAACTCTTTCAATTACATCTGCAGAATCATTCTAGTACCTTCTTGGTAAGGTCTCTGGAAAAGATGCTGGACAGATTGTCCAGACTCCTGTTACAGTGCTCTTAGATCATTCAATTCTTCAAAAGTTGCAGAAAATAGAGGGTTTTTCAACATGGGATTAAAGGAATTAGACATGTTAAGCTGTACACTGGACTCCTGGTACAGTGCTCTTAGATAATGGGAAGTCAAGGTTTAAACATGATGCTAAATTGTATGCTTTATTGCTACATATTTTAGCTTCTGTTGACTAGGATCCAGAGCAAACGTGTATTACATCACACTATGAGTAAAATGAAATTACATCACACTGTGTATTACAACACACTGTGAATAAAGTGAGATATTTGCTTCTCTCTTCTTTGGACCTTCAGTATTTTTTGAGACACTTCTTGGCACTTATGTTCATTTGCATAAGTCCAGATAAAAGTCTTTCCTCTCTGTCATAGAGCTCGGGTGTCCTGCCCTACCCTGGGTGTCTCCAAGAAAAGGTTCCGGGTCATGTGGAACTGGACCCCCAGCAGTCCAACCACCCTGGAACGGGGAGCCCCTGTCCCCCACAGACCCTCTTCCCAACCCCCCTTACCTTGGACTCTGACATCACTTCCCTGGGGATGGGTGAGGGTGTCCCCAAGCCCAAGGGAAGCAGCTGCCCTGGGACCAGTATCACTCAAAGTAGAAGTCGGGGTGTCTGGGATGGTCCACCTCCCACGTTGACCACAAGGAAGTGACGTGGTGACATAGTGGGGGCTCCCAGCCATGGGCACCCAGGGGAGCCACCACCTTCTCTAGAGGCTTCCTGCCCACCAGCTGAGTCAGCCGGAAGGAGTGGTGGAGGCTAGAGACCTGCCAGAGAAGTGGGGACGCGGGAGCTGCCCTCCACCTCCTCGGGACCCCACAGCCTGCCGCTGCGGCCACCTCCCCGCTGCGTAATGAGCCCGTGGTTGCAGGCCCCGTGGCTGCCCTGGGCGCTGCTCCTCATCCACATCCCAGGTGAGTGCTCAGGGGGACGTTCAGTCGCAGGGCCGAGGTGGTAGAGAAGCTTCCAGAACTGCTCTCATGTCACCACCCGGACACAAGGGCCCAGTGTGAAGAGGCGAGTTGGACTGGCGGGGAAGGGAGCACAGAGTCGGACCTTGGCGATGGTGACCTGAAGCCACACACACACACACACATACACACACAACACACATAACACACACCACTCACACACACAACTCATACATATATACCATCAGACACACATACTTACATACACACAAGTACCAAACTCACACACGAAATTTACACACATAGACACACACACCAGACACACATCCACCACTCACACACAAACCAGGCACACACACCCACCACTCAGACACACTTCCCCTGTATCACACCAGAGTGGAGGGAGCTGCTCCCGCCGTCCCCAGGCCTGAGGACGGCCTCACCCCTGCCTCTGCCAGTCCCAGCCCCTGAGTCCTGGACGGACGGGCACCCAGGGGCCCTGACAACGCCTCCCTCCCGATGCTCCACTGACTGGCGGCTGTGCAGGTCTCCTTGGAAAGGAAAACCCTTCCTGGGAATTGAGTCCCTGTGCTGGGCTGCAGGGGGCACCGGACGGGGGCTGAGCACAACCAGGTGAGGGTGATTTCATTAACCCAAACTTTGCCCCCGCAATAATACCCTTGAGATTTCTCTGACGCCCTCTCTGTGGGGTTCAGGCTCCTGGGGTATGGGACATCCTGCAAGTGTCCGAGCTGGGTGGGCAGATGGTGTTTGGGGAGTTTCGGGTCCTGCCCCTGAAGATGGTGCCCTGTCACGGGAGGGAAGGGCCATGGGAGAGGAGATTGGGGTCCGGAGGAGGGGTCTGCCGGGGTCAGAATCTGCAGCGGAGCCCAGAGAGTCACAGGGAGTGTAGCTGATGGGGCCGGTCGGTGTGAGATGGGGGCCCACGGGGGCCCGTGATGCCCGGTGCCCTGAGCCGGCTGTGCTTTCCAGGCTCTGTGTCCCTGAGGGGCCCCGGCTCCGTGAATGGCATCGTCGGAGGGTCCCTGAGCGTGCGGTGCACGTATGAGCAGGACGAAAAAAACAACAGCAAATACTGGTGTGAATTTCCATGTATGACAAAACTGAGTGTGGTTGTGGAGAAGTCAGCAACACAGCGAGAAGCAAGAAGGGGCCGCGTGACCATCAGGGATGACCCAGAAAGCCTCACCTTCACCGTGACCTTGGAGAACCTCACGGAAGCCGACACGGGCATGTACTGGTGTGGGGTCTCACAGCCCGTACTCAAAAGGGATATCAAGGCCCAGGTAGTGGTGTCCGTGTCTCCAGGTGAGGAGTTTCAGGGAGAAGGGGCAGGGGAAGGGGTCAGATTCGAGACTTGAGCAAAGGAGGGTGCTGGAAACTTAGAGGGTCACATGGGTGGAGAGGGAAGCTGGGCTTCAGGGCCGGGAGATGCTGGGTGGAGGCGGCAGGATGCGAGTGAGGGCGCTGGGCTCAGCTGGTGCCTGAGAAGTGGGTGTGAGCCTGCGGTGTAGACAGAGCTCTCGGGCAAGAGGCTGGGGTGGAAACGGGTGTTGGGCAGGCTGGAGTCAGGATTGTCGGGGTCCCCTCTGGAAGTGCTCTGTGGCCCAGCAGAGTCCAGGGGCAGCCATCCTGTGCCTTTCCCGGGTGAGCTGTACAGGGCTGGGGGCCGGGACATACTCAGCCTGTTTATCTTTTCCTTTCCTGGCACCAGCGCCAAAGACAACCCAGGACACATACGACACAAGGACCCAGACCTTGCCATGGGCCACCGAAAGGACCTCTGTGCTATCCACTTCAGCCACAAAGTCTGGGTAAGACATCCTGGAAGTGGACTTCTCTGGGGATGGCCTGGGGTGGCACCTCCTCCCCTGTCCCCGGGCTGTGCCATGCGCATGCGGGTTGGAAACTGCAATGTCACCTTCTAACCTGGGACACAGCTCACTGGCCCTGCCTGGGCAAAGGCAGGTTTCTGGGGTGCTGGGAAGCAGCAGCATGTGGCGAGACCCCCGCACACTAAATGCCTCACAGGAACAGTCTCCTCTGCCCCCAACTCCGGGCACCGTGGCCCCTGCACCCTGCAGAGCTGCAAAGCCACTGTCAGAAGCTCAGCCACAGTCGGACCCTGGCCAGGGCCCCTGCACGGTCTCTGCGGCTCTGGTCTGAGCCCCTTCCTCCAAAACTCCCCATCTGCTGCTGTGGGTTTATTGGGGGCTACACCTGGTGGTATAGGGGCCACCAGTGCTCAGGGCACCACCCAGGGTCCCGGGAGTAAATGCTGGGGTCGTGCCCGCCCTCAGAGCCATCTCCCCTCCTGGAGAACCTCACAGAAGCCGGCAAGGGCACGTACCGGTGTGGGGTCTCTTGGCCTGTATTCAGCAAGGACCTCCTAGCCCCGTGGTGCTGTCCGTGTAGAGCCCCCCAGAACATTTGTCATGAAAAGACATATGTCAGTAGTTGTGTGCATGATGCGTGCACACACATGTACATGCATGTGTGTCATACACATGTATATGCATGGTGGGAGCATGTCTGTCCCACAAGCACATATCCATGTAGGCCATTCTAGGCCTTTCCTGCTGCACCCGGACTCGCTCTCGGTCTGACCCTTTGTGAGGGGCGGGAGGGGGCATAGTATTGGGGCAGCCCAATGTTAGGTGCAGCTACAGCCTCCTCCTGGGCCTCCCTCAGGCCCCCGGTCAGGAATATGGGACTCGAGCACCCCCAGGGCCAGGTCAGGTCTCCGCACCCCCAGCGTCCTTTTCACATCCTACATCTGTGGGAACCCCGGGGCCCCAAGAAGCCCAGCCCTGCTGTGGGACTGTGGGACTCAGACCCCCTGCCCCCTCCCCTGGGACCCAGCAGTGCTCACCAGTACAAATCAGAGGGTGGGGAGGGGAGCGGGGCCCTTGTCCCAGAAGATCCATGTGCCCTTGGAGTGTTTTTTAGCGTCAAGGGGGACCCCCACAGCCCTGCTGGCAGTCCCTGCCGGTACTCTCCCCCCACAGAAAAGCAAAGCTGTGCAGAGTTGGAAGATGCTCCCCCAGGAGACTCACTTCCTATCCGTGTCCCTCCAGGTGCCTGCTCGGCTGCGCCCCCTTCCTGCTCCTCATCCTCCCGAAGGTGCCCCTGCTGCTGGGTGTGCTGGGGGCTGTCCTCTGGGGGAGACGGCGCCCAAGGGGCCTTCAGGGAGTGGCCCCCCGGCAGCCTGGCCTAGGTGTTCCGCATGGTGTCACCGACCCCATCCAGAGACGCAGACAAATGCTCACTGGGACCAGAGGGGACGTCCGGGCCACAGCCCTCAGCACTCTCCAGGGCTTTCCAGAGACTCGTGAACACAACTTTAAAACCCTTTAGTCGGGGCTGGAGCGATAGGTAGGGCTTTTGCCTTCCATGCGGTAGACCCAGCTTTGATTCCCAGCACCCCATATGGTCCCCCAAGCACCATCAGTAGTGATTCCTGAGTTCAGAGCCAGGAGTAACCCCTGAGCATCACCAGATGTGACCCAAATAGCAAAAATAAATAAATAAATAAATAAACCCTTAGCCAAAGTCTCTCGTGCTTCCGGGATGAACCAGAGAGCTCTCCCAGCACACCCCAACCCAGAGGCCCAGGCTGAGCACATGGACCCAAGGCAGCTTCTCAAGGGAGCAGGGGCCGAGCAACAAGCTCCCCCAGGCATCTGCGCTCAGGGGCGGTTTTAGGACACCCAACGCTCTGGGTGACACGCAGCTGGAAATCTGGGCAAGCAGAATCTGGTGCGAGAAGCAACCACTGGACAAGGCTGGGAGGACACTCGTCTAGGGGGTCCTGAGCTCTGGGGCCTTCACTCTGCCCGGGGGGAAACATGGAGGATTGATCCTGAGAATCGGTCTGAGACTGAGGTTTGGATCACAGGTGATCTCTGACCTGTGAGAAATCCCACTTCCTGGCGTGGTGTTGGCAGGGGCGGGACTTAGGCTCCCAAAGCCCTTTCTGGAAATCAACCTTCCCCCACACCTGCCTGCTGTTGTTTGTTTGGGGCCACATGCCCGGCGGTGCTCAGGGCTTACTCCTGTTGCGCTCAGTAATCCCTCCTGGTGGAGCTCGGGAGTCCTATAAAGTGTTGGGGATCGGTTTGGGCAAGTGCTGGACAAGTGGACTATCCCACTGGCCTATACCTCCAGTCCCTGTCCATTTGTGAAGATGCCCAGAGCTCCAAATATTCCAAGCAGTGGGGCTGAAGTGATATCCAGTGCGGAGGGCGCTTGCCTTGCACATGGCCAACCCCGGTTCAATCTCCGCTACCCCATATGATCGCTGAACCCTCTAGGAGTGATCCCTGAGCAGAGCTAGGACTGAGTCCTGAGCACTGTCGGGTGTGGCACTCCCCCAAAAAATAAAACAATACAAAACCCGGCCTACCATCCAGATCACACAGCTTTTTCTCCTGGAAGAGAGCAACATGACGCCCACCTAGCCATGCCATCAGACTCCTCGTCAACCTGTTTCTCATGGGGTGCCCCAGAGTAGGGTGTATGAGAGTCCTCCCTGCTCCAAGGGACCCATCCCTGGCAGCCAAAAACTTCCAGAACTCATGACCGCAACGCTCAAGGCCATTTCCCACACTTTGGACCAAGCCTCACTTGCGACCGAACGTATTCCTGGACCACGCAACCGCATTAGCGGCCACATGACAGATCATAAGACAGTCCCGACTCATTCTCCATAAGTACCACACCACATTTGATGGGGTTCAAATAGTAGGCAACACGATTTCGCTCCGATTTCAGGACCGTCCAGGCTGCCCTCCTGACACCAGTGGGTGGAGTGCAACCTGACACCCACCCTGCCCTTCCAGAAATATACTCACAAAGGGGATCAGGACTCTGCCTACTGACCTTAGGGACACTCTCCCACCGGTTCCCGGGCTGTGGGGGCTCCCCTGGAACCTCCCAACTCCCTGCACTGTGTGAACACGCCTCTTCCCTCCTCTGTAACGCCCGAACTCCCAATCAGGTACTCACAAAAAGAATCAGGACTCCGTCTACCAACCCGAGGGACACTCCCCCCACCTCCTACCCCTCCCTGTGCCCCAAGAGATTACTGGGGGCGTGGTCTGTAGTTCAGGGGGCGTGGTCTCAAAAGGGAGCGTGGCCACTTGCTGGAGGGTTGGCTGCTTATGTGACCCTAGTTGTAATTTTTCTTACATTACATACTCTATAACCTATTTCTTTGAAAATCACCCTGGCCATCTAAATCATTTTTTGCAAAATAGTCTTTTTTTTTATTTTATTTTATTGTATCACCATGTGGAAGGTTACATAGTTCTCAGGGTTATGTCAGTAATACAATACTCAAACACCCTTCCCTTCACCAGTGCCCATATTCCACCACCAACCCCAGTATACCTCCCGCCCCCCCCGCCCCCCAGCCCCCACCCACGTAAGTGATAAATTTCACTTCGTTCTCTCTTTACCTTGGTTACATTCCATGTTTCAACACATAACTCACTATTGTTGTTGGAGTTTCCCCCCCAAAAAAAGACAGTCCTACTGCCAAGGAAGCATTTGATAATTAGTTTTCCATTGCTGAGAATATAGAGATATTAAGTCCTGCTGCTCCAGGTACATAACTTTTCTTTTCCCCCCCCCCTCCTTCCCGCACCACCGAGTTCATGCCTGTTTAGTAATCCTCATAATGTGACTGATGCCACGCTGCCCGACAAAGGGAAAAAAAACGAGAAAGAGGGTTATTTCCCGTCGTCAGCCAGCGTGGGGCTATGGCTTAGTTGATAGTCCAGTAGCATGTCTGCAAGCAGTTTCTGGAGCCAAAAGTAGTGCGCTGGTATCAGCCCCGGCTCGAGACTCCACCAGCGTCCCACTGTTCCAAGTACATAATAATTTTAATTTTTCCCCCTTATATCCTGTTCCTCAACACCAAGTTCACGTCTGTTTAATGGACATCATAATATGGCTGATGCCAGCCACATTTCTTCCCGAGAAAGAAGGATATTTCTTCTCCTCAGCTGGCGTGGGGTTATAGCTTAGTTCAGTCTAGAGAGATGGTTGCTACTTTGATTGCCTTCAATATTTCAACAACAGACTTACTATTCTTATTAGGATTTCCCCCCAAAGTCCGACCCATTAAAAATGAACCATTTCAGGGGGCTGGAGTGATAGCACAGCGGGTAGGGCATTTGCCTTGCATGCGGCCGACCCGGGTTCAAATCCTAGCATCCCATATGGTCCCCTGAGCACCGCCAGGAGTAATTCCTGAGTGCAGAGCCAGGAGTAACCCCTGTGCATCGCCAGGTGTGACCCAAAAACCAAAAAAAAAAAATGAACCATTTCATATTGCTGATGATTAGATGACATTAGGTTTTGGATTTCTGTATAAGGTCCAGGGAAAATTCTGCCAGAAACTACATCACTACAAGCTTTTACCCTTTTGTGTGCTCATAAGATTGAAAAATCTAGAGATACCCTTCCCTGCTGGCTCAGCCTGGCGTAAACTCTCAGTTCACATTCTAGAAGTATTTCAGTGGGCTGCTGGTGTCCAAAGTAGTTCATTTGGGCTCCTCAGTCTTGCTCGAGTGGCAGCCGCGGCTGAAAGGGCGCGCACGTGGGTCCGCTGGGCTTAAGTATCGGCAGGGGGCGGGGGCCAGTAACCCCCCCGCCCCCTGGGATCTCCCACACGTCCCACCACAGCTGGATTGGTGCCTCCATTTTGTGCTCATAAAGCGGTGAATGCTGTGCCGTGGCCAGGGGGGAGGGGTTGAGAGAAAAGGGAAAAAAAGACAAATACCCTGCCCCATTGGCGTAGCCTGGCGTAAACTCTCATTTCACATTCTGGAAGTATTTCAGTGGGCTGCTGATGTCCAAAGTAGTTCATTTGGGCTCCTTGGTCTTGCTCGAGCGGCAGCCACGGTGGAAAGGGCAAAATAGTCTTTTAGCTGACTTGAACTTCACAAAAGCTGTCAGTGAACAATAGAATTTGCACAAACTCCTCGTAAAGACAGCATAGCCTTAAGTCATAAGTAAAGGTCCCACATAAACCAAGAGGAGAGCCTGAGCATAAGGAAGTATTCTGGAATTGGAACAAACCCACCATCATCAACTTAGCACAAACAGAATCTCCTCCGCAGAAAGAGGAAATAGGGATAGACAACTAGAAGGCTACAACTCTAGACTTCCATGACAATATGAAGAAACAGCGAAAATCCCCTCCACGTAGAAAAGATGAACAAAAGATTCCAGATATCTCCACAGGGTTTACCCACATACTGGACCTCTCAGAAAAAGAATTCAGAGAAGAAATCTTGAAGAGAGTCGATGTACTCAGAGCAACCATGGAACAGACATCCAATAAATTAAGGGAGGAGATGAATGATGCTTTGGAACGGTCAACCAAGAAAATGCAAGAAGGAATGAGATCAGAAATTTCAGAGCTACAAACAGATGTCACAAAGCTATGAACAGAAGTCACACAAATAATGGAGTCGGTAGATGAATTAAAAATCTCAGTAGGTGCCCTCAACAGTAGAATGACTACAGCTGAAGACAGAATCAGTGAGCTTGAAGATGAGCTGCAGAAAGCTTACAGACAACAACAAATAATAGGAAAAGACCTCAAAATGGCTATAGAGCGTATCAGAGTCCTTGGGGATGACTTCAAGAGGAAGAACATAAGAATCATTGGAGTACCAGAACCACAGGGAAGTAATCCCAATGAAAAAAACACAGTGAAAGGCATCATTGCTAAGAAATTTCCAGAGCTGGAGAAGGCAGGCATCCAGATATAAGGAGTCCAAAGAGTGCCAGCAAAAAGAGACCTGAATAAAAAGACTCCAAGGCATATTATAGTCAGAATGACGGATGCGGTGGATAGAGACACAATTCTGCAAGAAGCAAGGTCAAAGAAGAAAATCACATACAAAGGAGCACCCCTCAGATTTACAGCAGACCTATCAGAGGAAACCCTCTGAGCCTGAAGACAATGGTGGGACATAGTGAAAAAACTCAATGAAATGAACGCTTCACCAAGAATACTTTATCCGGCTAAACTCTCACTCAAACTCGAAGGAACCATACACTATTTCTGGGATAAACAACAGCTCAGGAACTTCATAGACTCAAAACCAAACTTAAAAGAAGGACTAAAGGGGCTATTGTAAGTCAAGGAAGAACCCCACAAGAACAACAAACCCCACAGAAAGATGACACAAAACCCCATGACAATAATCTCTCTCAATATCAATGGCCTAAATGCACCAATTAAGAGACATAGAGCGGCAAAATGGATTCGGAAACTAAACCCAACATTCTGCTGCCTGCAAGAAACACACCTGAACAATCAGGGCAAACACAGACTCAAAGTCAAAGGGTGAAAACAATCCTGCAAGCAAACAACTCCCTCAAAAAAGCTGGGGTGGCAATACTAGTATCTGACAACATAGATTTCAGGTTGAAAAAGATTAGGAGGGACAACGAAGGTCACTTCCTATTTATCAAGGGATATGTGCAACAGGAAGAAATCACACTCTTAAACGTATATGCACCTAATGAGCGACCGGCTAAATACTTAAAACAACTCCTAACAGACTTTAAGGAGGATATCGATAACGGCATAATAGTAGTTGGAGACTTCAACACTGCCCAATCATCTCTGGATAGATTGACAAGAACAAAACTGAGCAAGGAAACATGGACTCTGAAGGAAGAAATAGAAGAGAGAGGCCTAATAGACAGGGCTTTACACCCCAAAAAGGAAAAATACACATTCTTTTCCAGTGCACATGGAACATTCTCCAAAATAGACCATGTACTGGGCCACAAAACATACCTCAATAAAATCAGAAAAATATAAATTGTATCAACTATCTTCTCAGACCACGATGCGCTGAAGATAGAAGCTAATCACACACAGACGCAAAGAATCAAAACAAACACCTGGAAATTAAACAGCTCAATGTTGAACAATAAGTGGGTCAGGAAAGAAATAAAGGAAGAAATCAAGAGATACCTCGAAACAAATGAGAATGAAGACACAAGCTACCAAAACCTATGGGACGCAGCTAAAACTGTGTTAAGGGGAAAATTTAGATCTCTGCAAGCATTCCTTAGGAAGGAAGAAAGGGCCTACATAGATAGCTTGACTTCACAGCTCAAGGCCTTAGAAGAGGACCAGAAAGAGGAACCCAAACCAGACCGAAGGAAAGAAATAAAAATTAGAGCAGAAATTAACGACATGGAAACCCAGAAAGCAATCCGAAAGGTCAATGAAACCAAGACCTGGTTCTTTGAGAAAATAAACAAGATTGACAAACCACTAGCAGGACTCACAAAGAAAGAGAGAGAGAACCCTAATAAACCAAATCAGGAATGAAAAGGGGGACATCACAACAGAAACCAATGAAATTCAAAAGATCGTCAGAGACTACTTCGAAAGCCTGTATGCCACGAAACAAGAGAACCTAAAAGAAATGGATGAATTCCTTGATTCCTACAATCTCCCAAGACTGAACAAAGAAGACTTGGAATACCTGAATAAACCCATTAATATTAAGGAAATTGAAACTGTAATCAAAAATCTCCCCAAAAACAAAAGCCCAGGTCCAGATGGATTCACTGGTGAATTCTTCCAAACATTTAAAGAAGCCCTGTTGCCAGTTCTCCTCAAGCTTTCGCAGGAAATTGAAAAAGACAGGAACTCTTCCAAACAGTTTCTATGAAGCACACATCTCCCTAATACCAAAAGCAAACAAAGACACCACTAAGAAAGAAAATTATAGACCAATATCCCTGATGAACACCGATGCGAAGATCCTCAACAAAATATTAGCAATTAGGATCCAACAACTCATCAAAAGGATCATACACCATGACCAAGTGGGATTCATCCCAGGGATGCAAGGATGGTTTAACATTCGGAAATTAATCAACATAATCCAGCATATCAACAAAAGTAAAGATAAAAACCATATGATCATATCAATTGATGCGGAGAAAGCATTTGACAAGATCCAACATCCATTCATGATGAAAACCCTCACCAAAATGGGTTTTGGAGGAACTTTCCTCAAGATAGTCGAAGCCATCTACCACAAGCCTACGGCAAGCATTATCCTCAACGGGGGAAAATTAAGGGCCTTTCCTCTAAGATCAGGCACAAGACAAGGATTTCCACTCTCACCACTTCTCTTCAATATACTACTGGAAGTACTTGCGATAGCTGTTAGACAAGAAAAAGAGATTAAGGGCATCCAGATAGGAAAGGAAGAAATCAAACTCTCACTATTCGCAGACGATATGATACTATATCTAGAGAAGCTTAAAGCCTCTACTAAGAAACTCTTAGAAACAATAGACTTATACAGTAAATTTGCATGCTACAAAATCAATACCCAAAAATCCATGGCCTTCCTATATACAAACAATGAGGCAGAGGAAAGGGACATGAAAAAGGCAATCCCATTCACAACCGTGCCCCAGAAAATCAAGTACCTTGGAATCAGCTTAACCAAGGAAGTAAAAGACTTCTACAAAGAAAACTATAAAATGCTACTCCATGAAATAAAAGAGGACATGAGAAAATGGAAACATATACCCTGCTCGTGGATAGGGAGAATCAATGTTGTCAAAATGGCAATACTCCCCAAAACATTATACAGATTCAACGTGATCCCTATAAGGATACCCATGACATTCTTCAAAGAAACCCATCAAGTAATCCTAAAATTCACATGGAACAACAAACGCCCACGGATAGCTAAAACAATTCTTGGGAAAAAGATGATGGGAGGCATCACCCTCCCCAACCTTAAACTTTACTACAAAGCGGTAACAATTAAAACAGCATGGTACTGGAACAAAGGCAGAGCTGAAGACCAATGGAACAGTGTGGAATATCCCTACACACAACCCCAAATGTATGATCATCTAATCTTTGATAAGGGAGCAAGAGATGTGAAGTGGAGTAAGGAAAGCCTCTTTAACAAATGGTGCTGGCACAACTGGACAACCACATGCAAAAGAATGGGCTTAGACCTCGACCTGACACCATGCACAAAAGTCAGATCAAAATGGATTAAAAACCTCAACATCAGACCACAAACCATAAGGTACATTGAAGACAAGGTCGGAAAAACCCTCCACGATATTGAAGATAAAGGTATCTTCAAAGATGACATGCGACTGGCCAACCAAGTGGAAACAGAGATCAACAAATGGGACTACATTAAACTAAAATGCTTCTGCACCGCAAAAGATACAGTGACCAGAAAACAAAGACAATCTACAGAATGGGAAAGAATATTTGCACAATACGCATCAGATAAGGGGTTGATATCAACGGTATATAAATCACTGGTTGAATTTTACAAGAAGAAAACATCCAACCCCATCAGAAAATGGGGCAAAGAAATGAACAGAAACTTTCCCAAGGAAGAGATACGAATGGCCAAAAGGCACATGAAAAACTGCTCTACATCACTAATCATCAGGGAAATGCAGATCAAAACAACCATGAGATACCACCTCACACCACAGAGACTGGCACACAACCAAAAGAACAAAAGCAACCACTGTTGGAGAGGATGTGGGGAGAAATGGACCCTTCTACACTGCTTGTGGGAATGTCGACTGGTTCAGACCTTTTGGAAAACAATATGGACGATTCTCAAAAAATTAGAAATTGAGCTCCCATTTGACCCAGCAATACCACTGCTGGGAATATATCCCAGAGAAGCAAAAAAGTATAGTCGAAATGACATCTGCACTTATATGTTCATCGCAGCACTATTTACAATAGCCAGAATCTGGAAAATACCTGAGTGCCCCAGAACAGATGACTGGTTGAAGAAACTTTGGTACATCTATACAATGGAATACTATGCAGCTGTAAGAAAAAATGAGGTCATGAACTTTGCATATAAGTGGATCAGCGTGGAAAGTATCATGCTAAGTGAAATGAGTCAGAAAGAGAAAGACAGACATAGAAAGATTGCACTCATCTGTGGAATATAGAATAACAGAGTAGGAGACTAACACCCAAGAATAGTAGAAATAGGTACCAGGAGCTTGACTCCATGGCTTGGAAGCTGGCCCCACATTCTGGGGAGAAGGCAACTCAGGTAGAGAAGGGAACACCAAGTAAAATGTGGTTGGAGACCACGCGGGGGAAGGGTGATGCGTGCTGAATGTAGACTAGAGACTGAACACAATGGCCACTCAGCACCTTTATTGCAAACCACAACACTTAATTAGAGAGAGATAACGAAAGGGAATACCCTGCCACAGTGGCTGGGTGGGGTGGAAGGAGATGGGATTGGGGGGGTGGGAGGGATGCTGGTTTTATTTGTGGTGGAGAATGGGCACTGGTGAAGGAATGGGTTCTCGAACTTTGTATGAGGGAAATATGAGCACGAAAATGTATAAATCTTTAACTGTACCCTTACGGTGACTCACTAATCAAAAAATAAATAAATTTTAAAAGATAAATAAAGTGGCATGTGAAATGCCAAATCTGAAAAAAAAAAAACAAAGAAAAAACAAATAGTAGGCAACAAAACATAGAAGGAAGTATGTACATACATATATATGCATATATACATAGTTTCAGATATATATATATATGAAAGTTCACATCAATCAACCTTTAACAACATGTTAGTGATATTCTAAAGACTGTCTTCATGGCTCCTGACTAAATAGAACAATCTTCACACTGTCTCATATACAGATTTTTTTGTAGTGTTTTCAGCGGTTTTCCATAACAGACAATACCAAAGTGTGTAAATACACAAAAAAGAAGGAAAGGGGGCACCAAACCAGGCACAGAGCAGCGGCGCTCTATCTCTCCCGCTGCCCACGTTCAGTAGTCTCCAACCGCTTTTCCCACCCCGAGGAGGTTGACGGCGATGATGAGGCGGGCGAAGGCAGGAATGGAGCCAGGCTGGTTGGTCTCAGTTGCAATTTATTTCATTCCCATCTCCATTCTCCTCTGATTCTCCTCCTGCTTCTTCCTCCCCCATGCTACTTCATTCTCCTTCTCCTCTGGGTCTGGATCTGGATCTAGCTTCTCCAGATCTGGCACTGGGACTGCCCCCCAGCCCATTCTTACGGCCTAGTTAAATCCCCAAGCATGAGGGGTTGGGGCTTACACATAGGTGTGGTCACAATCAATGGGGTAAAATTCTTTCCCTCAGGGGATGCTGCTTCCAGCAGGACACCCGCCCAAGAGCAAAGTACCATGGGTGTGTTTCTCCTCTCCTTGTCCAACTAACATATAAGTATTCATAATATTAATCATTTTGTATGGACAGAGCAAGAGATGCATTAAGCTTATAGAATTGCTCTCCTGGGGTCACCTCGATCTCAGACTACAGTGCTCAGGCCACATTAGCCTTTACTATCCCTAGCAGGGTCCTAGTCTCGTTGCTGCTTTTGGATTATGACAGTATTTGTTCATGACCAAGCTCTTAACTTATAGTTAAGCATTAGGCACTTTGGCCAGGCCCATCTCGATGCCAGGGTAGCACATAACCCACCACTTGCCCTAGGTCCGTCCCATCCCTCATCGGGACCCTGTTTTTGGGAGTGCTAGGAAGTAAGGGCAGCTGAGGCTTAAGTCCAGAAAGCAGATGCCCGGGAGTGAATAATATTCGAAGCCAATTCAATCCCATGTTACAAAAGCATATTAACAACTCTCTTTCTTTGTCCCTCAAAAAGGACATTGCTTTAAAGTAAACTATTCAAAAGACATCAGGAGAAGAGAAAGGCAATATTAACTTACAATACAAGTTCAGTGTCCTAGAAAGGTCTGACCTTACAAATTAACAGAGTCTGATCAGGGGAAAAGCTGATTAACTGGTTGGGGAAAAGAGAATAGAGAAGTGGTTACAGATAAACAAAGGAATGGGGGTAACTTGGGAGCACTTTGATGGGTGTGACCCGATATACCTAAGTTCCTTGTGGCAAGGAGAACAGGACATACCAATGTTGTCTTAAAATGTTTAGAGATTATTACCAGATAAGCCCAAATTCTGTGGCAAGGGAGACAAACCAATGATATCCTACAAAAATATATTATTTTGGTTGTACTTTAGAACAAGGAATGGGGCTTTGGATGGAAACATACCAAATTTGGTGGTGGGAAGGTGAAATGGTGATGAGAATGGTGTTTGAACAGTAAATGTAGCACTACAGTACTATAGCACTGTCGTCCCATTGTTCATCAATTAGCTTGAGAGGGTACAAGTAATGTCTCCATTGTGAGACTTGTTATTGTTTTGGCATATCAAATACGCCATGGGGAGCTTGCCAGGCTCTGCCGTGCCGGCAGGATACTCTTGGTAGCTTGCCGGGCTCTCCGAGAGGAACGGAAGAGTCAACCCTGGGTTGGCCGCGTGTAAGGCAAACCCCCTACCTGCTGTGCTAAATGTAACCAAATATTTTAAACCACCTTATAAAATAAAAAAAAATTAAAAATAAAATGGACCCGGTCTGCCTGGGTCTTATAGCAACTCTAAACCCTAAAAAGCGCCAACTGAGTCTCACCTCTGACCTGTGAGGCCTCCTCGCCACCCTCGTCCCCCTTGCAGAGACACGTCCCTCCTGCCCCAGCCACTGCAGTGGGCGTGGCCTCCCACACTTCTCCATGGCGTACCCTGAAACAAAATAACTATCCACTAATTCCTGGAAAAGCTGGGGAAAGGATGTTCCAGAATCTCTGGCAGCAGGAGACCCCCAAGTCTCCAAAATCTCAGCGGGGTGATGACGTTCCCAACTTTCAAGTCTGAGCACCAGGGGCACTGGGGAGTCACGGGCCAGGAAGCACTCAGGAAATAGGGAGAATTCTTCCTGCTCAGAGAGTAGGTGGGGCCTGCTCCACAGAGGGCACCCGCAGAATAGCTGCACACTTCACACACACAGAGGAAACCCTCCAGGAAATGACCATGGGTGTGATTCCCACAGGGCGTCTGAGCTGCCAGCTCTGGGTGTGGCTGCAGTGCTATGCTGTGGGGGAGAGACCAAACCTGTGGTGCTCTGCCCTCACTCCTGACTGGACTCAGGGGACCACATGGAATGCTGGGAATCGAACCTGGGTGGGTTGTGTGCAAGGCCAGTGCCTTCCAACTGTACTATGGCTCCGGCCCCTTTGCAGGTGTCTTACCTGTCCCCAGCCGTCAGCCCAGCCCTCTGGGTCCAGCCCGGGTTTGGAAAAGAGGAAGATTCTTTTCTCATGGGTCCAGTGAGAGAGAAGAGACTGTGCAGATGACACAGAAGTGGGGACGGGCCCTGCCGGGGGCGGGGGGATCCTCAGCTGGGCTTGTTGCCCCACACCTCGCAGTTGCTCCACACAGACTATTCTGCAGCCTCACTCACCTGCCAGACACGTGATCAACCCCGGGTGGATCCCCTGCACCCCACAGGGTTCCCCCAGACCTGACAGGAGTGATCACTGAGCACAGAGCCAGGAGTCATCCCTGAGCACTGCCAGGGGTTGTTATGAAAATAAATAAAAGAAAAGAAATAAAACAAAAGGAAGATGGAAGAATAGCCTTTCGGGGGGTGAGCATTGAGCACCCACCAAGACAGCCGCGTGGGGAGAAGGGCGGGGTGGGACCTGGACCTGGCCGGGGATGACCTTCATATGCCTGGTTGGAGCCAGGGAGGGTCACTGCAATCTTCATGGCAAGGTGGGATTCCTTGTCTCATTCACAGATGATTGAGCTCACGCCACCAGGGCCCAGATGAGAGCAGGAAGGGGAGATTCGCTTCCCCACTGCTCACCCCATGGGACTCATTCTAGGGGTGTGGTGGTTCCAAACACCCACCAGCCCTTTTTCCTGGGTCCCGTCTTCCTACCTCTTTGGTCAGGCCCCAGGGGAAACACGGTCGACTGAGGAGAGTCACAAATTGGGCCTCAGGCTCGGCTTTTGACTCTCAGCCTCCAGCAACCAGAACTATACAGAGACCCCTGGGATCCCCATGTCTGCCTCAGGGACCCCACAGCAGGCCAACCCGGAGAGTAAGACACTCGCTGTCCAGCATTTCACGCCCCCTGGTGGCGCAACTCTGCAGAGCAGGCTGTGACCTGGAGGTTCTGGAACTTAACCCAACACAGGGAGATCATGACTTGTTTTCCCCATTCCCCCCAGGGGTTGGGCAGAGGGAAGATGAAGGAGGAGTAAGTGGAGGAGGAGGAGTGAGAGGAAGAGAAATTGGAGAAGAGGAGGATCAGTGTTGGGGCTGGACCTACCCTCAGAACGAGCCCACGTAGACTGCACCGCACACGGACAGGAACAGAGGGACTCATGAAAATGGCGAGATTTCTCATGTGTCCTGTCTGGTTTTGGTGAAGCTGAACTTCTTTTCCTTTCAGCTGCCTTCAGTAAATAATTTTAATAATTTTATAAATTCAGAGTCAGCTTTCCTTTTCTCACAGAAGCCTGGCTGGCCTTGGTCATGCAGAACTCCGGATTCTTTCTCTCACTTGAGTGAGACATGATACTCCTTGCATAGCTCTTTCCATTCCTCTCCGGGATACCCAAATAGCATTCTCATCCTGTTTGCATAGGGCCCAGGTCTCTGAGGATATGTTAGTGCAGGAAGAATGGTGGAATCAAAAAGATGTGCCCGGAGCTGGAGATACTTCGTCCTCTTAACCACTTCTTCAATGCTCTTGAAGGCTTTCCACGCTGCTCTCTTCCTCCTGCGCAGTTCTGGCGCCAAGTCGTTCATGTTGAGTTCTCGGAACAGGTACACACAGCTGCTGCATTCGGAGATGTTTGTTCCATTGAGAGCAAATGGAGCGTCAGGAGCTAGTTCGTTTTTTCATGAGCATCATCTTGTTGAGGTCCAGCTGAAGTCCGACCTTCCCACACTCGTGGTCGAAGTCAGTCAGCATTTGTGCTGCTTGGCTAATGTTTGGTGTTATCAACGATATCATCAGCGAAGCGTAGGTGGTTTAGTTGCTGACCATCTATCTTCACTGCCATTCCTTCCTATTCCAGTTATTGTATGACGTTCTCGAGGGTGGCACTGAAGAGTTTCGGTGAAATGGTATCACCCTGTCGAACCCCTCTCTTCATGTCAGTGATCATACTGTAGAATGGTGAGATCCTGGTGGCGAATCCGCAATACAGCTCAAGGAGGATCTTGACATACTGAGTATGAACCTGTTTGGCCAGGGCTCCGATGACCGCTTCAGTCTCAACTGAATCAAAGGCGTTCTTTAAGTCCATGAACGTTAGACAGAGTGGCATCCTGAACTCTCTCGAAACTTCAATGAGCTTGGTCACCATGTGGATATGGTCGATTATGCTGAATCCTTTTTGGAACCCAGCTGCTCACATGGTTGTCCTTCATCTAGTGTTCTGCCTATTCTATTCAGGAGGACACGAGCGAACAACTTGTAGACGACAGACAGCAGGCAGATTGGGCGATAGTTGCCAATGTCGTGGATGTCTCCCTTCTTGTACAACAGAATGGTCCTGCTGGTTTTCAATTGGGACAGAAACTTGCATTCAGACAGGTAGTGTGTGAATAGCCAAGTATTGATGAGTACTGGCTGCAGATTCTTCAGGTGTTTGGGTCTGACCTCATCTGGACCGGGTGCTGTACGCATCCTTACTGACGAAATGGCATGTCGGATTTCAGAAGGGAGGACATTGGGAACGACATATCCATCCTTTGGAATTTGGTATGTGGGCAGGTGGACATGGCTGTCAAAGAGATCTGAGTAGAAGTGCTGAATACTTCTTTTCTGCCGCCGCGCGAGCTTGAACCCGGAGGCAACTAAACTCCTTTGGACACGAGCAGCGCCCCAAAAATGCCTCCAAACTGTGTGATCGGAGCTACTGGCCCATGGGCCTCCAGTGGGGCACGGTCTTTTCTCTCTCAACTCTCTCTTATTGAACGAAGCGAGGCGATTGCAGGTTTTTAGAGTATGCAGGTACCCTCGGAAGTCGGGGAAAGCCAAGGGGGCGGGATTTCCGGATCCGCCCTGCGCCGATATTTAAGCACAGCGCCATGTGGGTACGTTCTTTTCTGCCGCCACGCGAGCTCGACCCCGGAGGCAACTGAACTCCTTTGGACACGAACAGTGCCCCAAAATGCCTCCAAACTGTGTGATCGGAGCTACTGGCCCATGGGCCTCCAGCGGGGCATGGTTCTTCTCTCCAGGCTTCTCCATCATATGAGCACCACAAAAGGGAAGTAAAAGATTGCAGTGATGCAATTACCAAAAGAATTTTCCCTGGACTTCATATAGAAATCCCAAACTGCGCAGCTGCAACCTAATATCTCCTGATTGTCAGCAACATGAAAAGGTTCCTTTTTAGCAGGTCTTACTGTGGGGGGAAACTCCAAGTAGTAGTACCGAGTTTTTTGTTGAAATATTGAAGGTAATCAAAGTAGCAGCTATTTCTTTAGACTGTGAACTAAGCCAAAGCCCCACACCGGCCAAGGTGAGGAAATATCCTTCTTTCTCAGTTCTTTTCCCTTTTCTGGGAGAAATACGGTGTGGTGTCCACTATATTATGAAGTCTATTAAGCAGGCATGAACTTAGAGGCGCGGGAATGGGAGGGGGAAAAAACACTATATACTTGGAACAGCGGGACGCTTGGGAAGTCTCGGGCCGATACCAGCGCATGCTCCGCCGAGATTCGACCCAGGAGGCCACACTTTTGAGTGGCCACGATGCTGCTGATCAACCAGAATCCGGAGCCTAACTAGACTACTTCCGGTTCCAGAAACTACTTGCAACCATCACTCTAGACTGAACTAAGCCATAGCCCCACGCCGGCCGAGGACTGGAAATATCCTTTATTCTCGTAGGGCGGTGTGATGTCAGCCATAATATGAGGACTATTGATTAAGCAGGCACGAACTTGGTGGCGCGGGAAGGAGGGGGGAAAAACTCTATGTACTTGAAACAATGGGACTTCATATCTCTCCAGTTTCAGCAATGGAAAACTAATTATCAAATGCTGCATTGGCAATAGGGATGTCATTCTTGGGGGAAAACTCCAACAATACTGAATGTTGTGTTGAAATATGGAATGTAATCAAGGTAAAGTGAAAATGAAGTGAAATTTATCAACTAAGCAGGCAAGGATGGGGGGTGGGGGGCGGGGGTGGGAGCTATACTGGGGTCTTTGGTGGTGGAATATGGACACAGGTGAAGGGATGAGTGTTTGATCATTGTATAACTGAGACATAAACCTGAGAACTTTGTAACTTTCCACACGGTGATTCAATAAAAAATAAATAAAATTTTTAAAAAAAGAAGTGCTGAATAATCCTGTCCATTGCCATTCTGGAAGATGTGATAGATCCATCAGGACGTCGGAGGGCAGTCATCTTGGTCTCGTAGTTTACAAAGGACAGGCAAGCGTTACGAATACTTTTCCTGGCATCTGCTGCATCAGCCAGCACTGCTGCTCTTCTCTCTTTGAAATCTTCCTTTATCGCTTCTCTGCACAGCTTTGCGAAAAAAAAAATAGAGCATATAAAGGCAAATGTATATAGAGAGTATGGTGAATATTGTCTGCCATGGAAGCAGGGGGAGGGTGGGAAAGGGGGGTATACTGGGGATATTTGTGGTGGGGAATGTGCACTGGTGGAGGAATCAGTGTTTGATCATTGTGTGATTGTAAACCAAACTTGAAAGCTTATAACTATCTCACAGGGATTCAATAGAATTTTTTTAAAAAGGAAGAAGAGTAAAAGGCAGGTAATAAGTCTGAGAAAAGCAGCAAGCCAACAAAAGGCAGGAAAGAGGTAGCAAGCTAAGAAAGGCAAAGTTTTGCCAATGGACTATCCTTTTCCATAAGTCATTGCCAACACTCAGGAAATATGGGAAAATTCTACATCGATGCCCAAAGATTCTCCTTTGGGTTGCTTATTAAAATGTCGGAGGAGCTTCCAACTAGGTAGTTGAAATAAGGAGCATCTTGTTCAACTCTGTAACACCACATGGCCTGAATATAAGCTAGAGCACAGGGAAAGATGGCCAGTGAAGGGCAGTGTGCATTCCCAGACCATTTTGCAGTTCGATCTTTTTACAGGGAGTAAAAAAAAATGGATTATCAAAGCAGAGGAGGCAGGAAAATGCAAGATCATATGATTAACTGTTTGTATTGAGCTCATTGTCTGTCTGTTTGTCTGTTAGAGCCAGGTTTGATGAGATCAGAAGTAGAAATTCTAAGATCTGGGCAAGCAGGATCATCATGAGAGGACAGAGTATGCAACCCAGTGATTTGAAAGGTTTAAATGTTTTTTGGGAGGTTGTCTTTTAGGGTCACACCTGGCGATGCACAGGGGTTACTCCTGGCTCTGCACTCAGGAATTAACTCCTGATGGTGCTCAGGGGACCATATGGGATGTTGGGGATCGAACCCAGGTCAGCTGCGTGCAAGGCAAATGCCCTACCCACTGTGCTATCGCTCCAGCTCCGAAATGTTTCAATGTTTTTGGAACTTCTTAGACCGGGTTTAAACAAAGGTTTCTCATCAGAATGTTGAGCCTACAGCAAAATACAAATTCTTAATCTAGATCTTACTGGAAAAAGTTAAAAGGTTTTGATCTCTGACGTTCTCTCAGCTCCAGAGCCTGTATTTAGAAAGGGGCTGGGAGCTAGAGCCAAAAATGGCAGAGAGATAAAGCTTTGAGAGACAGTGCAGAGATAACCTTAATAAGAATTTAGGGTTGCTTTACAAATAACAGAAACATAGAAGCCACCAAAATAAAGTTTTCTCATGTTTTTATAAACATTGGCCATTCAAGTGTTTGTTTATGCTTATATCAAAGTTTGGTAAAAACTAAGGGTCTCTTTCTGTGTCTGAAAGCATATTTGTATTCTTGTGGAATTGTTCAAAGTATCTGGTGCAGATAGCTCATGATTTTAAATAATTAAGGTACAAGAACGATTGAAAGTAAGTCAAAAACAAAAATGTTTTCTCTTGTTTCATAACAATTGATGACTCAAAAGTCTTATACAGTTATGTCAATATACATGTTTGTGGGTCTCTGCCCAGATGTGACCCGAATGGTCACACACATGTGGCCCCTCCGTTGCTGAACACCCATGATCCTGGAGGCCAACTAACTACTTTCAGCACCAGCAGCTTCTTGCAGAAATACCTCTAGACTGTGAACTAAGCTATAGCTCATGCCGCCCAGGGAGGGGAAAGGTTTTTCTCTCTCAGCCTTTTCTTTCTCTGGTGGAGACGTAGCCACCGCCATCTTATAAGGCCCAGGAAACAGAGGTACCAGCTTGCAATGATGCGACTTCTGGCAGAAATTTCTCTGGACTTAGTTACTAAAATACGAGAAATCCAAAATCATATGCTCTTCATTCTTAACAATGGAAAACAAATTATCAAATGCTGCCTTTTCAGCAGGTCTGATTGGGAGGGGGGGTGAATTCCAAATAATACTAGTGAGTTTTCTGTTGAAATATTGAATGTAATCTAAGTAAAGAGAAATTAAAGTGAAAATCATCAGCCACACAGGCGGGGGGTGGGGGTGGGATGGGAAATATACTGGGTTCTTGGTGGTAGAACATGTGCACTGGTGAAAGGATGGGTGTTTGATCATTGTATGACTGAGACTTAAGCCTGAATGCTTTGTAACTTTTCACATGATTCAATAAAATATTTTCAATATATATATATATTTGTATCTGCATTGGATTAGAATATTTGACCTAGAAAATCTTGTGAATTGAAATATTTATGATACATGAAAACAGGTTCAAAGAGTAAGGGTTTCATTTAAAATATTTGTTTCTAGAGTTATAAAATTGGTTGAAAAACTTATCCTACCACTGTTTTTTTTTGACCATTGAGACTTTTGGTAGCTAAAATTTCTAGAACTACTAAGCAAAGAGTTATAAAATGGGTTAATCTCATATATCATGATGCCTGATAGCCTGAAGACATAGCATTGTGCCTTCGTAAAAGTCAAAAAATCTAAGCAGCTAAGAAAAACCCCTTTGGCTTTAATAGTTACTGAGAATAGAGAATGTCATGGAAAATATGGGAAAATTATTAGTCAGTTTTTCCTTACTATATTGTTAGTCTGTCCAGAACATGAAAATGCATGCTATTATTTTGATTACTTTATTTCATGCAAAGCTTTGTCACTGGGTATAAACCTATTCCTGACCTTCAGACAACTATGAAATCCTTCTGTTTCATGTAATCTAGGAGTGTTTTAATCTTCTCATGTCTGTGATTTCCTAGAGATCAGAATTCTAAAGATGTCTTCTGGTGAATTTCTATTGTGAAGTGAACTTTTGCCCAGTGAATATATATTGTAAAAACTTTAATTAGGAGCATTTTTCAGGCTTTTTGAATATCTATAGAACTGATCTAATGTTTTTAAAACAGCTCTACAATGGTCCTCTGAGCACCGCCAGGGGTGATTCCTGAGTGCAGAGCCAGGAGTAACCCGTGTGCATTGCCAGGTGTGACCCAAAAAGAAAAAAAAAAACAGCTCTACAGAGTACAGTTTTGTCATGTTATGTGAGATGATTGGGAACTTGTGTCTAAACTTAGCAGATCATGTTGTACGAATACAGATGTAACACTTAAGTCAGAAAGATAATGGATGGAAGGGAAGAAATCCTGTTAAAGCGAAGTTGGTTTTGAAATGGGATAAAGAAAGTTACAGGACACAATGAACATTAAGGAATGTGCAGAAGGTTTGAGGTTGTGCTTTAAGGAAAGAAACTGATTAAATAACTTATATTCTTATAAGAAACTCTTTCAATTACATCTGCGGAATCGTTCTGAAACCTTCTTGGTAATCTATGGAAAAGATACTGGACAGATTGTCCAGACTCCTGTTACAGTGCTCTTAGATCATTAAATTCTTCAAAAGTTGCAGGAAATCAAGGGTTTTTCAACATGGGATTAAATGAATTAGACATGTTAAACTGTACACTGGATTCTTGATACAGTGGTTTTAGATAATGGGAACTCAAGGTTTAAACATGATGCTAAATTGTATGCTTTATCATTACAGATTTTAGCTTCTTTTGACTAGGACCCACAGGAAACATGTATTACATCACACTGTGAGTAAAGTGAAGTTACATCACACTGTGTATTACATCACACTCTGAGTAAAGTGAAATGCTTGCTTCTCTCTTCTTTGCACTTTTAGTAGATTTCTGAGATGCTTCATTGCATTATGTTCATTTGCATAAATCAAGATAAAAGTCTTTCCTCTCTCTCATAGGGTCTACCCCTCATGCAGATAAGAAAATCAGTTGTGGGACCCCAAAGCGAGGGGGTCCAAGCTGCAGCCCTCAGCGCTCTCAGGCCTTTCCAGAGACTCGGGAGCACAACTTTAAAACCCTTAGCTGGGGCTGGAGCAATAGAGAGCATTTGACTTGCATGCGGCTGACCCAGGTTCAATTCCCAGCATCCCATATGTTCCCCCAAGCAACACAGGAGTGATTCCTGAGTAAATAGCCAGGAGTAACCCCTGAGCATCACCAGATATGACCCAAAAAGAAAAAAAAAAAGAAAGAAAAAAAACTTAAATAATGTCTCTGGTGCTGCCTGGGAGATCTAGAGCACTCTCCCCAGAGCACCCAGATTTCGAATTCCAGACGGAGAGGACCAGGATGAACATGCTACGCCCACAGCTGTGACACCTGTGTAGCTGTAGCAAAATGCTGCTACGCTGGAGGTCTGCAGATGAGAGGTTGAGGTGGGAGCTCCCCGGAGCGGGGCCTCAGGCAGTTCCCCTACAATCTGTGGTCATCACGTGACCTGATGACACTAGAAACTGCTGGAGCACAAGACGACCTTGGTTTTGCCTTAGCTTAACTATCTGTGCCTTTCTTCTGTGCATTTCTTATCTGTGCATTCGTATGGGAACAGTACGAGCGTTTCCTGGTCAGGATGTTGCCAACACCACAGGCCGGCCAGAATTAGATGACTTAATATCTAAAGCCCCCCTTTTTCCTTTTGTTCAAGCACCTGTCTCAGAAGCATAATAGGATGCTGGAGACGCCTCATTGGGTTTTTTCTAAACAAGGTTGAGGATAAAAAGAGCTGTTCTTGGAAATCAAAGCAACAGACGAAATGAAAGTAAAAACAAAGGTGTTGCAGAAATCACAGCATAGTGAGACAAAAACATTTCCAGAAAGAAGAGTTGGCTAAGATTCCCCGCAGGGACACAATATTTTGTGGGAGAGCGATGGCAGACTTTGCCGCCACGTTGCTCCCCCTGCAGTAGATTACCTAGATCCACCCCCCTTTTTACAGGAGCTAACGACAACATTGGGAATAGATGGGTAAACTATGAAGGGAAACGACGGTTGTTTTCAGAGCTCCCATTTATGGCTAGATTAGCTAGATGAAGAAAACCCTGGTGTTTATTTAAACCTTTTGCAATATATTATAACAAATTCCTGACGGGAGAAAGGGCCTTAAACATTTAATGCTAAACTAACACGGATGTGATCATTGGCGCGAAACAGACATTTCAAAGAACCTTAGCTTTACCCTAGCTTTACAGGAAAATCACAAGAGGTCACAAAAGCGATATGCGGAATTAGCTCATACTGTATTGTACTTCGTTAATAATTTTTCTGCTGAATTATAATCATCAAAGTAGTGTTCTAATGGTGTATTGTAATCATCAAAGCAGTGGTCTAATGGTGTAACCTGATGTTGTAACCCCCTGCTTATTGCTATTTCCTTGGAAAGACAATATATAAGCACAGCTTTGCAGAATAAAGTTGCAGCAGTTCACCAGCTTATAGTGTGGCTGTCTGTCATTTCCCCGCCGATTCCTGACTTCTCCTGATTCCTTCGACCCTGGTTCCCCGTGGTCGGTGGTCTCCACTGGGTGGTCTGCGGCATGAACACATGGACCGCCGGCCTGAGACAGTTTCCCTGGGGATTTATGCTCCACGTGGCTGCCCCGGCTGGGGGTGTCTCCATCACTGCCTCTGAGCCCCCCCACAGCGCCCCCTCACACACACAGAGGGAACCCTCCAGGAAATGAGCGTGGGTGTGATTCCCACGGGGCGTCTGAGCTGCCAGCTCTGGGCTGTGGCTGCAGTGCTGTGCTGTGGGAAAGAGGACAAATCTGTGGTGTTGTACACTCACTCCTGGGGGGATCGGGAGACCCTGTGGGGTGCCGGGGAAAGAACCTGGGTCGGTCACGGGCAAGGCCAGTTCCTTCCCCCAGTACTGTCGCTCCAGCCCCATTTGTGGGTGTTCCCACCCGTCCCCCAGCCATCAGCCCAGCCCTCTGGTTTCAGAATGGCTTTGGAAAGGAGGAAGATTCTTTTCTCAAGGGGTCGGTGAGAAGAGACTGTGCAGATGACACAGAAGTGGGGACGGACCCTGCTGGGATTGCGAGTTGGAGATCCCTCAGCTGAGCTTGTTGCCCCAAACCTCAAAGTTCCTCCACGCAGAGGGGCCCCTTCTACAGTCTCACTCACTCGTCGGACACGCGATCAATCCTGGGTGGATCCCCTGAACCCCACAGGGTTCCCCCAGACCCGAAAGGAGTTATCCCTGAGCACGGAGCCAGGAGTCAGGCCTGAGCACTGACAGGGCTGGCTACAAAACTAAATCAAATAAAGGAAATGAAACAAAAGCAGATGGTGCAGGTCAGCTGGGCCCTGGGGTGGGGGTGAGGGGGCGAGCACTGAGCACCCAGCAAAACATCTGCGTGCGAGGAGAGAGTGTGAACGGGCAAGGCAAGAAGCACCGTAGAGAGGGAGTCGCCGAGGGGGCTGGTTCCGGATGAGGCCCGTGGGGAGGAGGGGACACACCACAGACAGGCCCCCCAGAGCCTGCAGGGGACAGAGACGTAATACAGTAGGCAGGGTGCTTGCTTGCACACAGCCAACCTGGGTTCAATCCCTGCACCCCTTCAGCCCGCCAGGAGTGATCCCTGAGCACAGAGCCCAGAGTCAGCCCCGAGCACTGTCAGGAACAGCCTCAAAACCTAAAACAAACGAATGAAAAGGAGTTTGCACACAAGGAGGAGAGGCCGGAAGTTGCGGGGGCTCTGATGGGACTCCCCTGTCTGCGTTAGGACATGGGGCAGGAGCAGGAAGGCGGGACAGACACGTGACAGGGCGGGGGCAGCACAAAGATCCCAGAATTGCCTCCTCTTCCCCAACAGGCCACGCTGCAGTAGGAACCGAGGAAAGGCTCCGGGTCATGTGCATCTGGACCCCCAGCAGCCCAGACCACTGGGTGGGGAGTCCCTGTCCCCCACAGACCCGCTTCCCAGCCCCCTTTCCTTGGACTCTGTCTGACCTCTCTGCTCTGCCTCTCTGGATCTAGTTTGGGTGTCCCCAACCCCGAGAGACGCAGCTGCCCTGAAACCATACGACTAAAAGTAGAAGTCAGGGAGTCTGGGATGGTCCCTCTTCAGGCATGTAGAAGCCAACCACAAACAAGGAAGTGACGTGGTGACGTGTGGGGGGGCTCCCAGCTGTGGACACTGAGGGGAGCCACCACTTTCTCTGGAAGCTTCCTGCCCGGCAGCTGAGACAGCTGGAGGGAGTGGTGGGGACTTGAGACCGACCAGAGAAGTGGGGACGCGGGAGCTGTCCCCCACCTCCGAAGGACCCCACACAGCCTGCCGCTGCGGCCACCTCCCTCCTGCCCAATGACATCGTGGGTGCGGGCCCCATGGCTGCCCTGGGCACTGCTCCTCATCCACCTCCCAGGTGAGTGCTCAGGGGGATGTGGCAGCCGCGGGGACAGGGTGGCAGAGAAGCTTCCAGAACTGCTCTCCTGTCACCACCCAGACACAAGGGCCCAGTGTGAAGAGGCGAGTTGGACTGGCGGGGAAGGGAGCGCAGAGTCGGACCTTAGAAATGGTGACCTGAAAGCACACACACACACACACAGAGACACATAAACACCACACACACACACACACACACACACACACACACACACACACTCCCCCTGTATCACACCAGAGGGAGCTGCTCCCGCTGTCCCCAGGCCTGAGGAAGGCCTTGCCCCTGCCTCGGCCTGTCCCAGTCCCCGAGTCCTGGACGGACGGGCACCCAGGGGCCCTGACAACGCCTCCCTCCTGCCTCCACTGACTGGTGGCCGTGCAGGTCATGTTGGGAAGGAAAACGCTTCCTGGGAAATGGGGTCCCTGCACTGGGGTGAGGGGGCACCAGATGGGGGCTGATCACCTCACCGGGGAGACTTCAATTACCCCAAAATTTGCCCGCACATTAATGCCCTTGAGAACTTTCTGGTGCCCTCCTGTGGGGTTCAGTCTTCTGGGGGACACGGTATGGGACATCCTGCCAGTGTCCGAGCTGGGGGGCAGGTGGGTATTTTGGGGGGAGTTTAGGGTCCTGTCTCTGGTTGGCACAAGCAGCAAGGGCAGCGAGAGAGGTGATTGGGGTCCAGAGGAGGGAGCTGTCAGGTCAGAATCGGCAGCGGAGCCCAGAGAGTCACAGGGGGTGTGGCTAATGGGGGCAGTCATGTGAGCTGGGGGCCAACAGGGGACCCCATGATGCCCGGGTGCCCTGAGCCAGCTGTGCTTTCCAGGCTGTTTGTCCCTGAAGGGCCCCCTCTCTGTGGTTGGCACCGTCGGGGGGACCCTGAGCGTTCAGTGCACGTACGAGCAGGAAGACAAAAACAACAACAAATTCTGGTGCGAATTTCCATGTGTGGCACACCTGAGTGTGGTTTTGGAGATGTCAGAGACACAGCAAGAAGCAAGAAGGGGCCGCGTGACCATCAGGGACGAGCCAGCAAACCTCACCTTCACCGTGACCTTGGAGAACCTCACGGAAGCCGACACGGGCATGTACTTTTGTGGAGTCCTCCGGCGTATATTCAGCAAGGAAACTATAGCGCCGGTGGTGGTGTCCGTGTTCCCAGGTACAGCCCTCAGAACAACAATGTCAGGAGAAGACATGTCTGCCTTTGTGTGCATGATGGGTGCACAGACGTGTACATGCATGCGTGCATGTGTGTCGTATACATGTGTGTGTGTGGTGGGGGTGTGTCTGTCCCACAGGACCTGCCCACTCAGCCTTTTTAGGCCTTTCCAGCCGCACCCTGACTCACTCTCAGTCTGACCCTTTGCTGATTTAGGAGGGGGCGCAGCAGTGGGGCAGCCCAAAGTGGGGTGCAGGCCACAGCCTCCTCCTAGGCTTCCCTTAGGTCCCCAGCCGGGAGGCTGAGACTTGAGCACCCCCAGGGTCAGGTGTGATCTCTGCCCCCCCCCAATGTCCTGGTCACATCCTGGATCTGCAGGAACCCCGGGGCCCCGAGGAGCCCAGCCCTGCGCTGGGACTGTGGGACTCGGAGGCCCCTGCCCCCACCCCTGGGGCTCCAGCAGTTACCCGCAGGCACAAAGCAGAGGGTGGGGACAGGGGAGTGGGGTTCCTAGGAGGGTCCTGAGCGCTGATGCTGTGCGTCAAGGTGACCCCCACAGCCCTGCTGGCAGCCCCTGCCTGACTCACCCCCTCGGCCTGGGTCTCTCACCTGCAGGGGTCTCTCACCTCTCTGTGCCTGGTTTTTAAGACAGAGGAAGGGAAGGCCGGGAGGGCTCAGGGGCAGGAACACTCGTGTCCCCAGCACTGCAGGGGTGACCCTGGGGGCCCCGAGCACCATCAGGCCAGATCCTGCACCTGATGCTGCTGAGGGTGACCCGGGAAAACACAGACTCAGCCATGGAGATGCCTGGTCCAGAGACACACTGAGCCCGGCCGGGCCCCTGGGCTCCAGCTGGTGGTCTCCAGACGCTTCTGCTTATTGGGGTACGCTGGACACTCAGGGCTGCTTAGGGGCAACCCCCTTATGTCTCTCTGGCCTTCTAGATCCTCCTATGTGCCCAAGCCCCTATATCTCTCTGGCCTTCTAGATCTTTCTCTCTGGTCTTCCCCTTCACCTAAGCAGGAGATTCAGTGGCCCCATGGCCATCACCAGGCAGACAGAGGAGGAGTCCAGCCTAAAGGGACTGCCACTACCTGGCCCCCAACACTGTAGGGGCGCCAGGAGGTCCTGGTCACAGTGAGCCTGAACACAAGATCGGAGGGGTCAGGGGTCCACGCGAAAGGGGGAATCTCATGGTGCGGCCTCATTGCACCCCAACATGCAGATGGGATAAGGCCCTTCTCTAGGTTCCTCTCTAAGGTGGCCATGGGCTGCTGTGGGGTTCGGGCCACACCCAGAGGGCCCGGGGACCTTGTGTGAGCCGTGCATTGATGTGTTATGAGGCGTGACCCCATGTGACCCATGCTTCCCTCAGCCTTCCCGACAGCCCCCCATGCTGCCTCTTCCACCCTGGGACCCCACCTGGAACCAGCCGAGCCCACCAAGCAGGAATCCCCAGACCTGCCCCCCACTAATGACCCGGGGGCCAGCGGCAGAGGGTGAGTGTCCCTACAACTGACCCCGCACCCCGACCCCCTGTGGGCCAGCTGCACAGCTCATGGTCCCCTGCCCTGTCCTCACATACAGCCTTGTCTCGTGTGTCCACGCTGAGAACAGACCCCGGTGACTGGAGGGAAGTCCCGGGGCAGCTGTCAAGGAAACGGGTGACGAGAGCTTGGGGACGACGGGTGTAGGGACAGGGCTCAGGTGCGAACGGCAGGGACAGCGAGTCTGGGCAGCGCCTGAAGGACCCAGTTCTCAGGGAGCTTCAGACACGGCCGCTGAGGGGACAGATATCGCGAGATCGTGCGGAACAAGCCCTCAGTCCCCCAGAGCCAGGCAGCACAGAGGAGCCCTGGGATCGTCCCTGCACTGTCCCCCCAACCCTGCCAGACCCTGGGCCTGAGAGAGGTGGTCACAGCTGACTTGGGGGGCTTCTTGCTCGCTGGGATGGAGGGTCACTGCAGGAGACAAGCAACAAGCAAAGGGCCCTGGGGTCTGTCACTCCCCCAGCCAGTTCCCCCAAATGCCCAGGACCGAATTGGAAGTGTGCCTGGGTGCCCACTCCGTCCCAATGACCACGCCCCCCTGTCTCCCTCTCGGGGCAGCCACCAAGCAGAGACGGGGGCCCAGAATGGATATTTCCGTGGTCCTCTGTGGCCGCAGCGCAGAGGGGTCAGTGGAGAGCCCCGGTGTCCCTGAGGACGGCGCTCATGTCCCCGTGTCCCTCAGGTCCTTGCTCAGTAGCGTCCACTGCCGCCTCCTGATCTTCCTGACGGTGCCCCTACTGCTGGGCATGATGGGGGCCGTGCTCTGGGCGAGCTGGCCGTGGAGGGGCCCGCGACAGGCCGACAGCGCTGTGTGACGACCAGGAGGCCTGTGAGGACCCTCGGGGAAACCCAGCCATGCGCCCCAGGATCCTTCCTGACGCCTGGCTTTATGGAGGGCGTCACTCACCGCCGAAAGGAAGCTGCGGAGACAGAGCCGGACCCCCAGTCCCCAGCCCTGCACATGCTCTAGAGCCAGACCCCCCACACTCCGCACACACACTAGAGCAGGAACCCCCACCTTGCACAGGCACTAGAACTGCACCCCTACCCTGCATGCGCTCTAGACCCGGCCCAGACCTCACACCACGTGTGCAAACTGTGAATAAATACACGCTGAGCTCCTCTCTCAGGGACAAGCACCCTTGCCTTGTTATTATCATTCTTCATCATGGGACTGGATTACATGCATGTGCACAGTCAGAGCAGACTTATACATGTATGCACAGTGTTATGTTTTATGTTTATATGTGAGCACAGTGTCATGTTATATACATACAAGTGTGTGAAGTGTCACAGTATACCCACACGTTCTGAGGGTCATATTTTACACATACATGTGCTGACGGTGTCAGGTTTATGTACACGTGTGTATAGTGTCAGATCATATATTTACATAGAGTGTCATAGTATACATATAAGTGCCTACAGTGTCAGATAAAACACATTCTCAGTGACATATTCTACATGCATGTGTACAGTATCATACATATATGGGTGTGGGGTGTCAGATTATACATATACATGTGTGCACAATGTCATATACATGTTTTACATACATGTCATTCAGCATCAAGTTATATCACTTGTCACTTGTAGTCCCGTTGATCTTCGATTTGCTCGGGCAGGCGCCAGTAACGTCTTCATCTATCCCTGTCGCATGCTAGTGCAGCCCAATGATATCTGCTTGCTCCAGGAACAGAAAGAGCCTCAAATCGTTCATTCAAGGATTTGATGAAGAAATCTGACCACCTAGCTGGTGGGCGGCCACGAGGTCTTCTAATGTCCCATGGAATCCAGTCGGTAACAGCTCTAGTCCAGCAGTCGTCTCTGAATCGCATTACATGACCGGCCCATCTGACTTTTGATGCCTTGGCAAACGAGACAGCATCTCTGATTTTTGACCATCGACGGAGGTCAGAACTCCGGATTCCTTCTCTCACTTGAGTGAGACATGATACTCCCATCATAGCTCTTTCAATTCCTCTTTGGGATACCCTAATAGCATTCTCATCCTGTTTGCGTAGGGCCAACAGGTTATATATGTATAATATATACAGAGTGTCATATTATACATGTGCATGTGGCATACCGTCAGACTATATATATTGCAGCTGCCATTTTGTACATAATGTCATTCAGTGTCATGTTATACATATACATGTGAGAACGGTGTCAGAATATACATTCATGATCATTGTTGAATTATACGTATGCAGTACATCACTGTATCATTGTCATCCCATTGCTCATCGATTACTCAAGCGGGCACCAGTAATGTCTCCATTTGTCCTGTCACATGCTATTGTAGCCCAATGGCATCTGCTTGCTCCAGAAACGTGAAAAGCACATTGGTGTTACTGTTTTTGGCATATCGAGTACGTCATGGGTAGCTTGCCAGGTTTTGCCATACCGGCGGGATATCTTTGGTAGCTTGCCCGGCTCTCTGAGAGGGACGGAAGCTTTGAGCTTATATAGCTGAGTGGGAGGTGCTTTGTGGGTGTGTCTCCCACATACCTAACTTTTGGCCGTTTAATTTCTTGGTAAACTTGGCCCCAAGTTGTTGGGGTCTGGCCAAAGGCACAGCAGCAATTTTGGGGTATCTGGAGTGTGCAGAAACCATCAGGCTGCTGATGCACTCGCCCCACAGGTACAGGCTGACCTGCTGGTGGCACCATACCCCCACAAAGTCCACATAAATTTAGTAATTATTACTTAATGTGACTATTTAGAAACGTTTGTCAAGAAAAAATTAAAAATAGAAAAGAGGGCGCTGGAGCAATAGCACAGCGGGTAGGGTGTTTGCCTTGCACACGGCCAACCCAGATTCGATTCCCAGCATTCCATATGGTCTTCTGAGCACCGCCAGGAGGAATTCCTGAGTGCAAAGCCAGGAGTAACAACCCCTGTGCACTGCCAGGTGTTACCCAAAAAGCAAAACAAAAGAAAGAAAGAAAGAAAGAAAGAAAGAAAGAAGGAAGGAAGGAAGGAAGGAAGGAAGGAAGGAAGGAAGGAAGGAAGGAAGGAAGGAAGGAAGGAAGGAAGGAGAGAGAGAGAGAAAGAAAGAAAGAAAGAAAGAAAGAAAGAAAGAAAGAAAGAAAGAAAGAAAGAAAGAAAGAAAGAAAGAAAGAAAGAAAGAAAGAAAGAAAGAAAGAAAGAAAGAAAGAAAGAAAGAAAGAAAGAAAGAAAGAAAGAAGAAAAAAATTATCTTGGTAATTTCCCCATCATTACTCATATGGGTCAATATTTCTTTGATACTCAAAACAGACAGCCTGACAACTCTAAAGAGAAGTAAAGAGACTTTCTGGCCTTAATGATACATATATTTAAGCATGTTGGAGGCCCAGTTTTGATCCTGACAGCACATTACCATGAGCATGCTAAGACTGAGACTGGAGTAACACCAGGTATAATTTCAAGATCAACAAAGAAAATGAGTTCATTATCTGCTAATAACATAAATAAAACTTGATCACATATACTAAGTGAACTAAGGCAATAAGAAGACAAATACTGCATGAACCATTTGCATAACAAATCTGAAGTAATTAATCCAAACTATGGAAACCAAATTTAGATACGTGTGCATACAAATCAAATTACACATGTGTGCACAGTATCGTGATATATACATGTGCGATTGCTGTGTTTGCTTGTACATTCACAGTCATGGAGGGTATCAGAGTGTACATGCATGTGCACATACAACATTGGGTTATACAAGCACATGTAGGTGCAGTGTGACAATATACACAGACATGTGTGTACAGAGGCAGGTTAAACATGCATGTTCATAGAGTGTCATATCACACATCATAGAATAAATCACATAGATGGAGGGAAGATAATATACATATGATTACTGTGTCAGCTTCTACACAATTGAAATGTCTTTTAGCAGCATCATTTTCTCTCCTTCATCAAGGACTGGAAGGATAGAACAGGAGGGAAGGCCCTGGCCTTGCCTGTGGCTGTGAGGGCCGAGACCCGGGTTCGATCCCTGGCCCTGGTTATGGCCCTCTGAGCACTGCCAGGGGGTACTCCTGAGCCCACAGTGGAGATTAGGCCTGAGCACCACCAGGTGTGGCCCCAAAACAAAAGTGAACATGGGGCCGGAGCGATAGCACAGCAGGTAGGGCGTTTGCCTTGCACGCGGCCGACCCGGGTTCGATCCCCGGCATCCCATATGGTCCCCCAAGCACTGCCAGGAGTAATTCCTGAGTGCAAAGCCAGGAGTAACCCCTGAGCATTGCTGGGTGTGACCCAAAAAGAAAAAAAAAAGTGAACAAAACCTCCTTCACAGACCGGGAAGATGAGTCTGGGCCGGGGCCTTTTGGACCTGTTTGCAGGGGAACTGGAGTGTGGGCTGGTCCCCACGATGCACAGCGTCTCTGGGGTGCTCCTGTTGCCCCAGCACTGTTGAGCCCCAGCCTGGAGCACACCCAGGACTCCCTGAGCACTGCTCGGGATGCCTCCCCACACTGCTGTATCCACACATTCACCTATTTACCTCTGGGTGCTTTAGGTTCTAGCTATTTTATTTTAATCATTTGCTGTGTTTATTTTATTCGTTTAATGTGCCACACCCAGCAGTGCTCAGGCTGAGCCCCGTCTCTGCTCAGAATCACTCCCGGCAAGGCTCGGGAGACCCTGTGCAGTGTCAGGGACTAAACCTGCTGACAGCTGTGTGCAGAGCAGCCCTGTCCCCTGCCCCTCCAGCCCCGGGTCTTACTCTCTTAAACGGGATCCTCCCACGGGACATTGCAACGATGCCCGGCGTTTGTGCCTTTCGGAGCTGAGCTAGCGCAGAGTAAACTCGGCAACCTGAGGGAGTCCCCGTCATTTGCCCGTGAGTGCCGTGGAGTCACCAACCGCCTGTGGTCCTCTGGGCGCTGTTGCGAAGGTCCCACCCCCACACCCACCTACCCCCCCCACACACACACACTCCGTCTCCTACCTTCCTTTCTGTCTCTTGTGTTCATTCATTTACCCACCCCTCCATACATTTACCCACCCACCCAACCGCCTTGGTTGGTTTCATTCAGTATTCGGGCATTGACGGGGGAGATATCACCTTTAGAAACAACATTTCATAGGGCCACAGAACCTTCCTGGCACCCTCAAAGTCTTTCTGGTCACCCTCCATTCTTACCTGGTTGAGCGCACATGTTGAGCACCCCCTCCAGAGTCCCAGAATCCCACCCCAGATATATCCTTCAACTTCTCCCCTGGTGTCAGCAAACCAAACACACCCTCTGCTTCCTGGCCCCACTCTCTGCCTCAGTGGGCCTTCTATGCCTGCACAGGACCCAGCCCTGAAGTTCCGCTCCCTCGGAGCTCTTCAGAGCTAAGACGTAACTGACGGTGTCTTCCAGGCTGTATGTCCCTGAGTGGCCCCAGAAGGGTGACGGGGCACCACGGGGGCTCCCTGAGCCTGAAGTGCCAGTACGAGGAGAGATTCAAGGCACTCAACAGGTACTGGTGCCGACAGCCCTGCCTGCTGCTGGACACGAGACTGTGGAGACCCAGGGCCAGGGGGCGTGGTGAGGAGTGGACGGGTGTCCATCACGGACCACTCTGAGAAACTCAGCTTCAACGTGACTCTGGAGAACCTCACTGTCACCGCTGTGGGCAAGGACTGGTGTGGGGTTGCGACGTGCAGGAAGAAGACCTCGGGGGCTTCCTCCTGAGCCCATGTGCAGGTCCAGGTGCTCATGTCCCCTAGGGGCCCCCTCGGCTCTCAGAGTCCCAGAAGGCTCAGCCTGGGGAGACGGAGACCGGAGGGAGAGAGAGAGAGAATATGGGTGTGTCTGTGTGTGAGAACTAATGTGTGTCAATCAGAATGCATGAGTATGAGCATCTACATAAGTGTGTGAGCATGGATGTGAGTGTATAAATGAATGTGTAGATGTATGTATGTACAGGAATGAGTGTGTGCATGTGTGTCACAGTGAGCGTGTACTTGAGTGTGTGTGAGCATCTTTGTATGTATGTTTGTAAATGAGTGTGTGGATGTGTGAGTGTGTAGATGAATGTGTGACTCTATGTGAGTGTGTACTTGTGTGTGAACATGTACATGAGTGTGAGCGTGTGAGCGTGTATGTGTGTAAATGAGTGTTTAGATGAGTATATATGTGAGTGTGTACATGGTTTGTGAGTGTACTAGTGACATGAGTGTGCAAATGTGTGTGAGTATGTACATGAGTGTGTGTATGTGTGTAAATCAGTGTGTAGATGACTGTGTTGAGTGTGTACATGGTGTGTGAGTATACAAGTGACATGAGTATGTAAATGTGTGAGTATGAGCATGTACATGAGTGTGAAAGGGCGTAGAACCCTTATATGTGTGTGCATGAGAGAGAGAGGAAGAGAGTGCCTCAGTTCCAGCACCGTCCTGAGTCGTGGCAGATCTGTGGGCTCTGGGTTCTGGGGGGAGGCCCTGAGATGCAGGGGGAGGGTAGTCATCCCCCCTCAAAGTTCTTTCCGAGGATCCTCTCGTCTTCAAGGCCCTGCTCTGCCCCAGACTCCCGCGAGCTGTGGCTTCCCCTTGCAGACCCTCTGAGCGTCCTCTGATCTGATGTTTCATCATGAGGACGTGACTTTGGGACTGTGTGTTGGGGGATGAGGGGACCCTCCTGAGTGACGCTCAAAGAGCCCCTTTGCCCTGGCCGCTGGGCCTCTGTCCAAGCAAGGACGCTCTGGTCTCCTCCTGAGGGGGTCCAGGTAGAAACCCACTGCCCAGATGCAGGGTCTCCCTCTGGGATTGCCTCCAGCCTTGGCCGTAGAGGTGGCCTTGATGATGGGTGGGCGAGAAGGGCGGGATGGAACCTGGGCCTGGCCGGGGATGACCTTCATATGCCTGGTTGGAGCCAGGGAGGGTCACTGCAATCTTCATGATAAGGTGGGATTCCAAAGCTCATTGACAAATGATTGAGCTCTCGCCACCAGGGCCCAGATGTGAGCAGGACCGGGGGGGAGGGGGGGATTCGGATCCCCGCTACTCACCCCATGGAACTCATTCTAGGGTGTGGTGGTCCCAAACACCAGCCAGCCCTATTCCTGGGTCCTCCTTCCTTCACCTGAGCTCAAGCCCCAGGGAAGACACGGTTGAGCTGGGGACAGTCACAGACTGGGCCTCAGGCTCTGCTTTTCACCCTCAGCCTCCAGCAACCAGAACTATACAGAGACCCCTGAGACCCCCATGTCTGCCTCAGGGACCCCCCACACGAGGACAAACATGAGAGTAGGACGCTCGCGGTCCTACATCTCACGCCCCCTGGTGGCGTGACTCTGCAGAGCAGGGTTTGACCCGGAGGTTCTGGAACTTAACCCAACACAGGGAGATCAGGACTTGTTTTCCCCATTCCCCCCAGGGGTTGGGCAGAGGGAAGATGAAGGAGGGGTAAGTGGAGGAGTGTAAAAAAATAAAGCTCGCCAAGGGGCGAGAGCACTTGCGGGCTCTCCGGGCGGCTCTGTATCACCGCCCACGTTCGGTGCCCCGGAACCGCAGTGTGTGACATCGGTCGAGGACAGGAGACGGAAGGAAGAAGGCCAAACTGGTTGCTCGGTCAGTTTATTTCATTCTCTCTCCCTGCTTCTCTCCCGGCTCTCGGTCTCTCTCTGGATCTCTGGATCTGGCCCCCGTGGATCTGGCCCCCCAACCCACTCTTACAGCTTAGTTAAATCTCTCTCATGAGGGGGTTGGGGTCTACACCTAGGTGTGGTCACCATCAATAGGGTAAGGTTTCTTTCCCTTAGGGGATGCTTCTCCTAGGACTTAATTATCTTACAGCAGGAGGATCCACCCAAGGGCAGAGTCCCATGAGTGTGTTTCTCTTCTCCTCAGCCAGCAAACATATAAGAATTCATAATATTAATCATTTTGTATGGACACAATAAGAGATGCATTAAAGCTTATGGACTTGCTCTCCTGGGGCCATCTCAATCTCAGACTACAGTGCTCAGGCCAGATCAGTCTTTCCTATCCCTGGCAGGGTCCTAGTCTCATAATTACTATTGGATCATGACAGCATTTGTCTATGATCAAGCTCTTAACTTATAGTTAAGAATTAGGCACTTTGGCCAGGCCTATCTCGATGCCAGGGTAGCACATAACTCACCACTTGCCCTGGATCCTTCTCGTCCCTCATCGGGACCCTGATTTTGGGGTGCTAGGAACTGAGGGCAACTGAGGCTTAAGTGGAGAAAGCAGATGCCCGGGAGGGAATAATATTCGAGGCCAATTAATTCCCAAGTTATAAAAACATAATATTGTCTTCTTGTGTCTATACAAAACAGACATGGCTTTAAAGTAAATATTCAAAAGGCACAAGAAGAGGAGAAAGGCAATATTAACTTATATAATATAAATTCAGTATCCTAGGGAGGTCTGACCTTACAAATTAGCAGAGTCAGATTAAGGGAAAACTCTTAATTAAGAGTCTTAAAACTCAGATTAAGGGATTAACTCTTTTGGGGAAGAGAGCATGGAGAAGTGATTATAGCTAAACAAAGGGATGTGAGAGATTCGGAAACACCTTGATGGGTGTGACTGGGGTAAGCCTAAACTCCAGGGAAAACCGGGACAAGCTACTTGTGGCAAGGAGGGAAAGTACAAAATAATGTCATCCTACAGAGGAGGAGGAATAAGAGGAAGAGAAATTGGAGAAGAGGAGGAGGAGAGTTGGGGCTGGACCTACCCTCGGAATGAGCCCACGTAGACTGTACCCACATGGGCAGGAACAGCGGGACCCATGAAAATGGCGAGATTTCTCATGTGTCCTGACTGGTTTGGGTGAAGCTGAGCATCTTTTCCTTTCAGCTGCCTTCAGTAAATAATATGATTAATTTCAGTTTATGGAGTCATTTTCCTTTTCTCACAGAGGCCTGGCTGGTCTTTGTCATGCAGATTCCACCTGCTATCCCTGCCTTGTCTTTGGGATGTAGGTTCCAGATGCTTGCCCAGCTCACCTCTGGGATGCAAACCCAGATGCTTGTAGCCCAGGAAAGGTTAGAGTTGCGGTTTTGTATCTCTTTCCTGAGGCCTAAATCCACTGACTGCCTGAGACAAGGAAACAACACATGCCTTGCTGCCTCAATGTTCTTTCTGTAACTTCTTTTGATTGTTAGGACCCGCTTAGCCCAGAGATCTACCATGACAGGTTCTGAGTGACTTAGACCTTTTTCAGGAACAAGAAAAGCAGGAAAAAAATATGCTTTTATCAAAAAGTACATCCCTGGAATAAGACAAGCTCTCCACAGTGTAGCTGTCAGGGAGGTGGGCTGGATGTTACTGGCCAAACCAACAACAACAAAAATATATGTGTACTCTATAGTTAATAGGAAATTGCTGAGTAATGCTGACTTGCCAAAATTAAAGCATAAGAACTTCCTTCTTTTGACCACGCAGTGAAGAAATCCATGAGGAAGGAGGTAACCTGTGGAAAATATGCCATGGAGGTATGCTCCCTTAAAAATCTCTAGAGGGACTGAGGGAGGAATGTGATAACCTCTGGTGAATGTGTGCGTGCATGAGCACCCCGATAGGTCCTCCTATCAGGTGTGGTTTTTTGGCTCCACGACATGGCACTTTTAAAGTCCCTCTAAGTCACGGACTCCAGTGGGCTGCCTGTGATTCCACGGAGGACATACAGTCAAGGGTGGCACTGGCATAGATGCCGGTCGCAAGTCACATTGCTGAACCTTTAGGGCTAAGTCCTCCACCGGCCAGGCAAGCACCTGAGTGGTCTCTGCAATGACGCACCCCTCCTTGGTTTGTCTCAAGTCACTGTTCACTATGGGAAGGACTGGAGAAAACCCACTAGTGAGAAGGTTCAGGGAAACTAAGGCAGATCAGCTCCCAGACAGAAATCCTTTGCCCACCCAGGCACCATCAGCGAGGGGTCAATCGAAATTCTAATGGAGGTAGCCAGCAGGTTCAGCTCTAGGCAAAGAAAAAAGAAGAGCATATAATTCCCCAAAGTAGAGAAAGAGTATAGAGAATATTGCCTGCCATGGAGGCAGGGGGAGGGTGGGAAAAGGGGGGGTATACCGAAGGTACTAGTGGTGGGAAATGTGCACTGGTGCAGGGATGGGTGTTTGATCATTGTGAGATTGTAACCCAAACATGAAAGCTTATAACTATCTCACAGTAATTCAATAAAATTTAAAATAGAAGGAGAAGAAGAGTAAATGGCAGGTAAGAAGTCTGAGAAAAGCGGCGAGCCAACAAAAGGCAGGAAAGATGTAGCAAGCCAAGAAAGGCAAAGTTTTACCAAGGGATTATCCTTTTATATGTCATTGCCAACACTCAGGAAATATGGGAAATTCTACATCGATACCCAAAGATTCTCCTTTGGGTTGCTTATTAAAACGTCGGAGGAGCTTCCAACTAGGTAGTTGAAATAAGAGCATCTTGTTCACCTCTTTACACCACGTGGCCTGGATGTAAGCTAGAGCACAGGGAAAGATGGCCAGTGAAGGGCAGTGTGCATTCCCAGACCATCTTGCAGTTCGATCTTTCTGCAGGGAGTAAAAGAAATTAGAATATCAAAGCAGAGGAGGCAGGAAAATGCAGGATCATATGACTGTTTATAGTCAGCTCATTGTCTGTTAGAGCCAGGTTTGATGAAATCAGAAGTAGAAATTCTAAGATCTGGGCAAGCAGGATCATCCTGAGAGGTCAGAGTATGCAACCCAGCGATTTGAAAGGTTTAATGGTTTTTATTTATTTATTTTGCGGCTTTTGGGGTCATACCTGGCGATGCACACGGGTGACTCTGGCTCGGCACTCAGGAATTAACTCCTGGCAGTGCTCAGGGGACCATATGGGATGCTGGGATCGAACCCAGGTCAGCCGCGTATGGGGCAAATGCCCTACCCACTGTGCTCCAGCCCCGAAAGGTTTCAATGTTTTTGGAACTTCTTAGACCAGGTTTAAACAAAGGTTTCTCATCAGAATATTGAGTTTACAGTGAAATAACAAATTCTCAGTCTAGATCTTACTGGAAAAAGTTAAAAAGGTTTCTTTCCCTGATGTTTTCTCAGCTCCAGAGCCTGTATTTAGAAATGGGCCGGGAGCTAGAGCCAAAAGCGGCAGAGAGATAAGAGCTTTGTGAGACAGTGCAGAGATAAACTTACTAAGAATTTAGAGTTGCTTTACAAATAACCGAGACATAGAAGCCATCAAAATGAAGTTATCTCATGTTTTTATAAACAATGGCCGCTCAAGTGTTTTCTTATGCTTGTATCAAAGTTTGGTAAAAACTAAGGGTCTCTTTCTGTGTCTGTAAGCATGTTTGTATTCTTGTGTAATTGTTAAAAGTATCCGGTGTAGAAAGCTCATAATTCTAAATAATTAAGATACACGAACTATTGAAATTAAGTCGAAAGCAAAAATGTTTTCTTGTGTTTCAGAACAATTGATGGCTCAAGGGTATTATGCATTTATGTCAATATACATGTTTGTATCAGCATTGGATTAGAATACTTGACCATAGAAAATCTTGTGAGTTGAAATATTTATGATACAGAAAACAGGATCAAAGAGTAACGGTTTTTGTTTAAAACATGAGTTTCTAGAGTTATAAAATTGGTTACAAAACTTATCCTGCCAGTGTTTTATTTGACGGCTGAGACTTTGGGTACCTAAAATTTCTAGAACTACAAAGCAAAGAGTTATAAAATGGGTTAATCTCAGATATCAGCCTGATAGCCTGAAGACATAGCATTGTGCCTTCGTAAAAGTCAAAAAACCCAAGCGGCTAAGAACAACCCCTGTGGCTTTAATCGTTTCTGAGAATGGAGAATCTCATGGAAAATGTGGGGAAAATATTAGTCAACTTTTCCTGACTATATTGCTAGTGTGTCCAGTGTACGAAAATGCACGCTATTATTTTGATGACTTTATTTCATGCAAAGCTTTGTCACCGGGTATTAACCTATTCCTGAACTTCAGACAAGTGTGAACTCCTTACTCTTTCATGGTAATGTAGGAGTGTTTTAATCTTCCTCATGTTGGTGATTTCCTAGAGATCAGAATTCTAAAGATGTCTCCTGGTTAACTTCTGATGTGAAGTGAACTTTTGCCAATGAATATACCCTGTAAAATCTTTAATTGGGAGCATTTTTCAGGCTTTTTGAATATCTATAGAACTGATCTAATGTTTTTGAAAGAACTCTACAGAGTACAGTTTTGTCATGTTAAGTGAGATGATTGGTAACTTGTGTCTAAACGTAGGAGATCATGATGTACTAATACAGATGTAACTATTAAGTCAGAAAGATAATGGATGGAGATACCCTCAGTGGGAAAAAGGGAAGGAATCCTGTTAAAGTAAAGTTGGTTTTGAATAGGGATGAAGAAAGTTACAGGACACAATGAATGTTAAGAAATATGTAGAAGGTTGTGCTTTAAGGAAAGAAACTGATTAAATAAATTGTATTCTTAGAAGAAACTCTTTCAATTACATCTGCAGAATCATTCTAGTACCTTCTTGGTAAGGTCTCTGGAAAAGATACTGGACAGATTGTCCAGACTCCTGTTACAGTGCTCTTAAATCATTGAATTCTTCAAAAGTTGCAGGAAATCAAGGCTTTTTCAACATGGGATTAAAGGAATTAGACATGTTAAACTGTACACTAGACTCCTGGTACAGTGCTCTAGATAATAGGAAGTCAATATTTAAACATGATTCTAAATTGTATGCTTTATTGCTACAGATTTTAGCTTCTGTTGACTAGGACCCACAGCAAACGTGTATTACATCACACTGTGAGTAAAATGAAATTACATCACACTGTGTATTACATCACACTGTGAGTAAAGTGAAATATTTGCTTCTCTCTTCTTTGGACCTTCAGTATTTTTTGAGACACTTCTTGGCACTATGTTCATTTGCATAAGTCCAGATAAAAGTCTTTCCTCTCTGTCATAGAGCTCGGGTGTCCTGCCCTACCCTGGGTGTCTCCAAGAAAAGGTTCCGGGTCATGTGGAACTGGACCCCCAGCAGTCCAACCATCCTGGAACGGGGAGCCCCTGTCCCCCACAGACCCTCTTCCCAGACCGTTTACCTTGGACTCTGTCTGACTGCACTGCTCTGCCTCTCTGGGGACGGTGTGGATGTCCCCAAGCCCAAGGGATGCTGCTGCCCTGGGACCCGTATGACTAAAAGTAGAAGTCAGGGTGTCTGGGATGGTCCACCTCCCACACTGACTACAAGGAAGTGACATGGTGACATGGTAGGGAGGGCTCCCAGTTGTGGGCACCAAGAGGAGCCACCACTTTCTCTAGAAGCTTCCTGCCCACCAGCTGAGTCAGCCGGAAGAAGTGGTGGAGATTTGAGACCGGACAGAGAAGTGGGGACGCCGGAGCTGTCCCCCACCTCCGCAGGACCCCACACAGCCTGCCGCTGCGGCCACATCCCTCCTGCCCAATGATCCCATGGGTGCGGGTCCCGTGGCTGCCCTGGGCGCTGCTCCTCATCCACCTCCCAGGTGAGTGCTCAGGGGGACGCGCAGTCTTGGGGGACGAGGTGGTAGAGAAACTTCCAGAACTGTTCTCATGTCACCACCCGGACACAAGGGCCCAGTGTGAAGAGGCGACTTGGACTGGCAGGGAAGAGAGCGCAGAGTTGGACCTTAGAAATGGTGACCTGAAGCCACACACACACCCACAACACACACATACACACACACACCCCACTCATACATACATGCCACCAGACACACATACCACTTACATACATTCACGTACCAAACTCACACACAAGAAACTTACACACATAGACACACACACCAGACACACACATCCACCACACACACACAACCAGGCACACACACCCACCACTCGGACACACTCCCCCTGTATCACACCAGAGAGTGGAGGGAGCTGCTCCCGCTGTCCCCAGGCCTGAGGAAGGCCTCGCCCCTGCCTCTGCCAGTCCCAGCACCCGAGTCCTGGACGGACGGGCACCCAGGGCCCTGACAACGCCTCCCTCCTGCCTCCACTGACTGGTGGCCGTGCAGGTCTCCATGGAAAGGAAGATGCTTCCTGGGAATTGGGGTCCCTGTGCTGGACTGGAGGGGGCGCCGGGTGGGGGTAGAGCACACCCAGGTGAGGGTGATTTCATTAACCCCAAACTCTGCCCCCGCAATAATACCCTTGAGAACTCTCTGACACCCTCTGTGTGCGGTTCAGTCTCCTGGGGGAACACGGTGTGGGACGTCCTGCCAGTGTCCGAGCTGGGGGGCGGATGGTGTTTGGGGGGAGTTTCGGGTCCTGGTTGGCACAGGCGGGAAGGGCAGTGGGAGAAGAAATTGGGGTCTGGAGGAGGGGATTGCCGGGGTCAGAATCTGCAGCGGAGCCCAGAGAGTCACAAGGGGTGTGGCTGATGGGGGCAGTCGATGTGAGATGGGGGCCCACAAGTGGACCCCATGATGCCCAGTGCCCTGAGCCGACTGTGCTTTCCAGGCTGTGTGTCCCGGAGGGCCACCAGCATCCTGTATGGCCCCGTCGGGGGATCCCTGAGGGTGTGGTACACATACAAGCAGGAAGACAAAAACAACAGCAAATTCTGGTGCAAATCTCCATGTGTGACATGGCAGACTAAGGTTGTGGAGACGTCACCAACACAGCTAGAAGTAAGAAGCGGCCGCGTGACCATCAGGGATGACCCAGCAAGCCTCACCTTCACCGTGACCTTGGAGAACCTCACGGAAGCTGACTCGGGCCTGTACTGGTATGGGGTATCACGGGCTATACACAGCAAGGATCCCCTGGCCGAGGTCCTGGTGTCCGTGTCCCCAGGTGAGGAGATTCAGGGAGGAGGGGCAGGGGCAGGGCTCAGATCCGAGACTTGAGCAAAGGTGGGAGGATACTGAGAGGGTCTCATGGGTGAAGAGGGGAGCCCCCCAGAGGTCAGCCCTGTGACCCCCATGCTGGGCTTCAGGGCCAGGAGACGCTGGGTCGAGGCAGCAGGACACGGGTGAGGGCGCTGGGCTCAGATGGTGCCTGGGAAGTGGGTGTGAGCCTGCTGTGTAGACAGAGCTCTTGGTCAGGGGACCGGGGGTGGAAACGGTTGTTGGGCAGGCTGGAGTCAGGATTGTCGAGGACCCCTCTGGAAGTGCTCTGTGGCCCAGCAGAGTCCCGGGGCCGCCATCCTGTGCCTTTCCCAGGTGAGCTGTACAGGGCAGGGGATCGGGACAGACTCAGCCTGTTTATCTTTTCCTTTCCCGGTTCCAGCGCCAAAACCAACCCTGCATAAGTATGACCCAAGGACCCAGACCTCGCCATGGACAACCGAAAGGACGACTGTGTGGTCCACTCCAGCAACGAGGTCTGGGTAAGACATCTTGGAGGTGGACTTCTCTAGGAGTTACCTGGGGTGGCACCCCCTCCCCTGTCCCCGGGCAGTGCCATGCACATGCAGGTTGGAAGCTGCAATGTCACCTTCTAACCTGGGACACAGCTCACTGGCCTGCCTGGGCAAAGGCAGGTTTCTGGGGTGCTGGGAAGCAGCAGCATGTGGCGAGACCCCCGCACACTAAATGTCCTCACAGGAACAGTCTCCTCTGCCCCCACCGCTGGGCACAGTGGCCCCTGCCCCCTACAGAGGCACAAAGCCAAGGTCAGAAGCTCAGCCACAGCCGGACCCTGGCCAGGGGCCACCCACGGTCTCTGCAGCTCTGGTCTAAGCCCCTTCCTCCTAAACTCCCCATCTGCTGCTGTGGGTTTGAGTGGGGGCTACACCTGGTGGTCTGGGGACCAGCAGTGCTCAGGGCACCACCCAGGGTACCGGGATTAAATTCTGGGGGTCGTGCCCACTCTCAGAGTCATATCAACTCCTAGAGAACCTCACGAAAGATAACATGGGCACGTACCGGTGTGGGGTCTCATGGCCTGTATTCAGCAAGGATCTCTTAGCCCTGTGGTGCTGTCCGTGTCCTCAGTAAAGCCCCTCAGGACATTTGTCATGAAAAGACATATGTCCATATGTGTGTGCCTGATGGGTGCACACACATGCACATGCATGTTTATCATACACATATATTTGCCTGGTGGGAGCATTTTTGTCCCATAAGCATGTATTCACACAGGCCGTTCTAGGCCTTTCCCGCAGCACCTGGACTCACTCTCGGTCTGACCCTTTGCTGAGGAGCGGGAGTGGGCGCCAAGTGGGGCAGCCCAAAGTGGGGTGCAGGCCGCAGCCTCCTTCTGGGCTTCCCTCAGGCCCCCGGAAGGGAAGCCTGGACTCGAGCGCCCCCAGGGCCAGGTGAGGTCTCCACACCTCCAGCGTCCTGGTCACATCCTATATCTATGGGAACTCAGGGGACCCCAAGGAGCCCAGCCCTGCAATGGGACTGTGGGACTCAGAGCCCCCTGTCCCCTCCCCTGGGACCCAGCAGTACTCACCGGCACAAATCAGAGGGTGGGGAAGGGAAGGGGGGCCCTCATCCCAGAACCTCCATGTGCCCTTGGAGTGTTTTTGAGCCGCTGCTGCTGTGCGTCAAGGGGGACCCTCACAGCCCTGCTGGCAGCCCCTCCTGGTACTCTCCCCCCGCAGAAAAGCAAAGCTGTGCAGAGTTGGAAGATGCTCCCCAGGAGACTCACCTCCTGTCCTTGTCCTTCCAGGTCCCCACTCGGCTACACCCCCTTCCTGCTCCTCATCCTCCCGAAGGTGCCCATGCTGCTGGGCGTGCTGGGGGCTGTCCTCTGGGTGAGATGGCGCCCAAGGGACCTTCAGGGAGCCACCCCTGGAAGCCTCGCCTAGGTGTCCCACGTGGTGCCACGGACCCTATCCAGAGACGCAGACAAACGCTCCCTGGGACCAGAGGGGACGTCCGGTCCGCAGCCCTCAGCACTCTCCAGGGCTTTCCAGAGACTCGTGAACTCAACGTTAAAAACCCTTTAGTCGGGGCTGGAGCGATAGGTTAGGCATTTGCCTTGCATGCGGCTGACCCAGCTTTGATTCCCGGCATCCTATATGGTCCCCCAAGCACCACCAGTAGTGATTCCTGAGTGCAGAGCCAGGAGTAACCCCTGAGCTTCACCAGATGTGACCCAAATAGCATAAATAAATAAATAAATAAATAAATAAATAAATAAATAAATAAATAAATAAAGCCTTAGCCAAAGTCTCTGGTGCTTCGGGGATGAACCAGAGAGCTCTCCCAGCACACGCCAACTGTGAATTCCAGAGAGAGAGGCCCGGGCTGAGCACAAGGCCCCCAAAGCAGCTTCCATAGGAGCATGGGCAGACAACAAACTCCCGAAGGCCTCTGGACTCAAGGGTGGGGTCAGAATCCCCGCACTCCCTGGGTGACACACAGCTTAGGCTCCCAAAACCCTTTCTGGAAACCAGCTTTCCCCCACACCTGCCTGCTGTTGTTGTTTGGGGCCACACGCCCAGTGGTGTTCGGGGCTTAGTCCTGTTGTGCTCAAGGGTCCCTTCTGGAGGGGCTCAGGGGTTCTATAAACTGTTGGGAATTTGGGCAAGTGCTGCACAAGTGGATTATCCCACTGGCCTATCCCTCCAACCCCTGTCCATTTGTGAAGATACCCAGAACTCCAAATATTCCAAGCAGTGGGGCTGAAGTGATAGCCAGTGGGGAGGGCTCTTGCCTTGCACACAGCCAACCCAGGTTCAATCTCCATATGATCCCCAAGCCCTCTAGGAGTGATCCCTGTGCACAGAGCCACGACTAAGTCCTGAGCACTGCCGGGTATAGCACTCCCCCAAAAAACAAAACAATACAAAAACCAAGTGGACCCGGCCTACCATCCAGATCACATGGCTTTTTCTCCTGGAAGAGAGCAATATGACGCTCAAAATAGCCATGCTATTGGACTCCTCGTCAAGCTGTTTCTCGTGGAGTGCCCCAGAGCAGGGTGGATGACAGCCGTCCCTGCTCCAAGGGACCCATCCCTGGCAGTCAAAAACTCCCAGAACCCACCACCGCCACACTCAATGTCATTTCACACAATTTGTGCCAAGCCTCACATGCGACTGAACATAGTCTTGGAACACGCAACCACATTCTCGGCCACATGACACATCATAAGACACTCCTGATCCATTCTCCATAAGTACTAGACCACATTTGATGGGGTTCAAATAGTAGGCAATAAATCACAGAGGGAAGTATGTACATACATATATATGCATATATACATAGTTTCAGATATATATATATATATATATGAAAGCTCACATCACTCAACCTTTAACAACATGTTAGGATATTCTAAAGACTGTCTTAATGGCTCCCGCCAAAATGGAACAATCTTCACACCGTCTTGTCTATGGATACTTTTTTGTAGGATTTTCAGCGATTTTCCATAACAGACAATACAACATATATTATTTTGGTTGTGCTTTGGAACAGGGATGGGGGCTTTTGGATGAAAATATCCCATACTTGGTGGTGGGAAGGTGAAATGGTGATGAGAATGGTATTTAAATATTAAATGTAGCACTGCAGTACTGAGGCACTGTCGTCCCATTGTCCATCAATTAGCTTGAGAGGGTACCAGTAATGTCTCCATTGTGAGACTTGTTACTATTTTTGGCATATTGAATATGCCACAGGTAGCTTGCCAGGTTATGCTTTGCGAGCGGGATACTCTCGGTAGCTTGCGAGGCTCTCTGAGAGAGACGGAGGAATCAAACCTGGGTTGGCCGCGTGCAAAGCAAACACCCTACCCACTGTGCTAAATGAAACCAAATATTTTGAACCACATTATAATATTAAAAAAATTAAAAATAAAGTGGCCCCGGCCTGCCTGAGTCTCGGGGCAACTCTGAACCCTAAGGCAGCGCCAACTGAGTCTTACCCCTGACCTGTGAGGCCTCCTCTCCACCCTCATCCCCCTTGCAGAGACACGTCCCTCCTGCCCCAAAAACTGCACTGGGCGTGGCCTCCCACACTTCTCCATGGCACGAAGGGAAACAAAAGAACTTTCCATTAATTCCTGGACAAGCTGGGAAAGGGTGCTCCGGGCACTCTGGCAGCAGGAGACCCCCAAGTCTCCAAAATCTCAGCAGGGTGATGACGTTCCCACTTTCAAGGCTGAGCACCATGGGCGCTGGGAACACGGGCCAGGAAGCACTCAGGAAGCAGGGAGAATTCTTCCTGCTCAGAGAGTAGGTGGGGTCTGCCTCACAGAGGGCACCCGCAGAATAGCTGCACCCCTCACACACACAGAGGGAACCCTCCAGGAAATGAGCGTTGGTGTGATTCCCACAGGGCGTCTGGGCTGCCAGCTCTGGGTGTGGCTGTAGTGCTATGCTTTGGGGGGAGATCAAGTCTGTGGTGCTCTGCGCTCACTCCTGGCAGGACTCAAGGGACCACAAGGGGTGCCAGGGATCAAACCTGGGTGGGTTGTGTGCAAGGCCAGTGCCTTCCTCATCGTACTATGGATCTGGCCACTTTGTGGGTGTTCTTACCCGTCCCCCAGCCGTCAGCCCAGCCCTCTGGGTTCAGCACGGGTTTCGAAAAGAGGAAGATTCTTTTCTCTGGGGTCAGTGAGAGAGAAGATACTGTGCAGATGACACAGAAGTGGGGAAGCGCCCTGCCGGGGTTGGGGGGTTCCTCAGCTGGGCTTGTTGCCCCACACCTCGCAGTTGCTCCACACAGACTATTCTGCAGCCTCACTCACTTGCCGGACACGCCGTCAACCCCGGGTGGATCCCCTGCACCCCATAGGGTTCCCACAGCCCTGACAGGAGTGATCCCTGAGCACAGATCCAGGAGTCAGCCCTGAGCACTGCCAGGTGTGACTATGAAACTAAAAAAAATTAATGAGATGAAACAAAAGGAAGATGGAAGGATAGCCTTTCAGGGGGCGAGCACTGAGCACACACCAAGAAAGTCACGTGGTAAAAAGTGCGGGATGGGACCTGGGCCTGGCCGGGGATGACCTTCATATTCCTGGTTGGAGCCAGGGAGGGTCACTGCAATCATCATGGCAAGGTGGGATTCCTTGGCTCTTTGACAAATGATTGAGCTCACGCCACCAGGGCCCAGATGAGAGCAGGATGGGGGGATTTTGTTCCCCAGTCTGCTCACCCCTTGGGACTCATTCAAGGGGTGTGGTGGTCCCAAACGCCCACCAGCCCTTTTCCTGGGTCCCTTCTAACTACCTCTGTGGTCAAGCCCCAGGGGAGACACGGTTGAGCTGGGGACAGTCACAGACTGGGCCTCAAGCGCTGCTTTTCACCCTCAGCCTCCAGCAACCAGAACTATACAGAGACCCCTGAGACCCCCATGTCTGTCTCTGGGACCCCCCAGGGCAGGCCAACCAGGAGAGAAAGACACTCGCGTTCCAGCATCTCACGCCCCCTGGTGGCGCGACTCTGCAGAGCAGGGTGTGACCCAGAGGTTCTGGAACTTAACCCAATACAGGGAGATCAGGACTTGTTTTCCCCATTCCCCCCAGGGGTTGGGCAGAGGGGAAGATGAAGGAGGGGTAAGTGGAGGAGGAGGAGTAAGAGGAAGAGAAATTGGAGAAGAGGAGGAGGAGTGTTGGGATTGGACCTACCTTCAGAATGAGCCCAAGTAGACTGCACTGCACAGGGGCAGGAACTTTTTCTTTAAGCTGCCTTCAGTAAATAGTTTCATGAATTTCAGTTTCTCAAGTCAGCTTTCCTTTGTCATGCAGATACCATGTCCTAGCCCAGCCTAGTCTTTGGGATGTAGATTCCAGATGCTTCCCAGGTCACCTTAGGGATGCAAACCCAGATATTGTACCCCCAGGAAGGTTTAGGTTTTATATATATATATATATATATATATACACAAATATATATTATTGAATCACCATGTGGAAAGTTACAAAGTTCTCAGGCTTATGTCTCAGTTATACAATACTCAAACACCCATCCCTTCACCAGTGCCCATATTCCACCACCAAAAATCCCAGTAAACCTCCCAATGCCCGCCCTCTACCCCCATCCCCGCCTGCGTAATTGATAATTTTCACTTCATTTCTCTTTACCTTGAATACATTCCATATTTCAACACAAAACTCACTATTGTTGAAGTTTCCCCCCAGGGAAGACAGCCCTACTGCCAAGGAAGCATTTGATAATTAGTTCCCCATTGCTGAGATTGGGGAGATATGAAGTCCCGCTGTTTCAAGTACATAACTTTTTTTTTATCTATTAACTCCTTCCTGAGCCACCAATTTCGTGCCTGCTTAATAAGTAGTCCTCATAATATGGTTGATGCCACGTCACCCGACGATAAAAAAAGGATATTTTCCATCCTCAGACGGCGTTGGGCTATGACTTATTTCACAGTCTAGGGATATGGCTGCAAGCAGTTTCTGGAACCAAAGTTGTCTACTTGGCCTCCGGATTCTGGTTGATCAGCAGCAAAGTGGCCACACAGAAGTATGGCCCACCCAGGTTGACTCTCGGCAGAGCGTGCAATGGTATCGACCCGAGACTGCCCAAACATCCCGCTGTTCCGAGTGCATAGTTGTTGTTTTTTTCCTTCCCCTTTCCCACACCACTAAGTTCGTGCCTGCTTAATAGACCTCATAGTATGGTGGACGCCACGCTGCGTTTCTCCCTGAAAAGGGAAAAGAACCGAGAAGGAGGATATTTCCTCACCTCGGCCGGCGTGGGGCTTTGGCTTAGTTCACAGACTAGAGAAATGGCTGCAACTTTGATTACATTCAGTATTTCAATAAAAAACTCAGTATTATTGTTTGGAGTTTACCCCCAAAGTCGGGCCTGCTAAAAAGGAACCATTTCACATTTCTGACAATTAAGAGATATTAGGTTGCGGCCGCGCAGTTTTGGATTTTTGTATGAAGTCCAGGGAAAATTCTGCCAGAAATTGCATCACTGCAAGCTTTTAATTCCCTTTTGTGGTGCTCATAGGATGGAGAAGCCTGGAGAGAGAAACCCTTCCCGCGGTACCTCCATTTTGTGTTCTAAAAACCGGCAATCACCATGTTTGCCCAAGAAGGAAGAGTTGAGAGAGTGAAATCTTGCCCCGCGGGCGCCGTATGGGGCCTTGGCTCAGCTCACAGTCTGGAGGCATATACGCCAACTGCTCGTGTCCAAAGTCGTTCAGCTGCCTCCGGGAACATGCTTGAGCAGCAGCCTAGGTTTAGGTTTTGTATCTCTTTCCTGAGGCCTAAATCCACTGACTGGCAGAGACAAGGAAACAACACATGCCTTGCTGCCTCAATGTTCTTTCTGTAACTTCTTTTGATTATTAGGACCCGCTTAGCCCAGAGATCTGCCATGACAGGTTCTGAGTGACTTAGGCCTCTTCCAGGAACAAGAAAAGCAAAAAAAAAAAATGCTTTTGTCAAAGAGTACATCCCTGGAATAAGATTAGGTCTCTGCAATGTAGCTGTCAGGGAGGTGGGCTGGATGTTACGGGCAAAAAAAAACAACAAAAAAATATATGTGTACTCTGTAGGTAATAGGAAATTGCTGAGTAATGCTCACTTGCCAAAATGAATGTATAGGAACTTGCTGAACCTAGTGCTCGGGGTCTTTGTTGAAACCCACTGTGCTAGGTGGATACTTGCATCCCCACTAGCTGGAACAATAAACCTCGCTATGAGATTTTCATTTTTGGCTCTGTTCTCTGTCCTTGAGGGGTGGTCAACTCCAGACTCTAACATTTGGATGTTCCAGCGAGATAAGACCCCTCCTTCAGAACATATGACCCCAATAACGAGGTTTAAACTGTTACAGGACCACCATAAGGAGGATAGGCCACATGTCTGGGGGATCAGGAGGTCCCCGTCTGAGTCTGGTCGAAAATTCTCTTCTGGGTGGAGGATGAAGGGGCTGGAGACACTGGATGTTCCACTGCTGTAAGGAGGATTGACCACCTCGTGTGGGGGGACCAGGAGGTCCCCGTCTGAGTCTGGTCGAGAGTTCTCATCTGGAAGTCGTGTGAGACATCCCAGACATCAGGTGTTGAGACACTATCCCCAGTGGACGCCATTTGGACTGAACTCTGGTAAGAATCCTGATATGGGTATGAGTGGTCTAGAGTTCGTATGCGAGGGTAGTGGGTCTGACCGGCCGGTGTGTGTGTGTGTCTGTGTGTCTGTGTGTCTGTGTGCATGTGTGTGTTGACTGACTCCATGTGATTCTTTTTCCCCGATGGAGGTCTCTGTTGTTATTTTCTGTTTGTTTAATCTGTCCCTTTCTCCTGATCATTATGGGTCAGGCCAGTTGACCCCAAAATCTGTCCTCTTAACGAATTTTGACCATGCAGTGAAGAAATCCATGAGGAAGGAGGTAACCTGTGGGAAATCTGGCATGGAGGTATGCTCCTTTAAAAATCTCTAGCGGGGGAGCTGGAGCGATAGCACAGCAGGTAGGGAGTTTGCCTTGCACGCGACCAACCCAGGTTCCATTCCCAGCATCCTATATGGTCCCCTGAGCACTGCCAGGAGTAATGCCTGAGTGCAGGGCCAGGAGTAACCCCTGTGCATCGCTGGATGTGACCCAAAGGGAAAAAAATCTCTAGGGGGACTGAGGGAGGAATGTGATAACCCCTGTGTGAATGTGTGTGTGCATGAGCACCCCATAGGTCCTCCTATCAGGTGTGATTTTTTGGCTCCACGACATGGCACTCTTAAAGTCCCTATAAGTCACGGAGCTTGAGTGGGCTGCCTGTGATTCCATGGAGGACATACAGTCAAGCGTGGCACTGGCATAGATGCCGGTCGCAAGTCACAATGCTGAACCATTAGGGCTAAGTCTTCCACCGGCCAGGCAAGCACCTGAGTGATCTCTGCAAAGAGGCTCCCCTCCTTCATCTGTCCCGAGTTCACTGAGGGGAGGACAGGAGAAAACCCACTAGAGAGAAGGTTCAGGGAAACTAAGGCAGATCAGCTCCCAGACAGAAATCCTTTTCCCACCCAGCCTCCATCAGCGAGGGGTCAATCGAAATTCTAATGGACGTAGCCAACATGTTCAGCTCTAGGCAAAGAAAAAAGAAGAGCGTATAATCCCCCAAAGTAGAGAGAGAGTATGGGGAATATTGTCTGCCATAGAGGCAGGGGGAGGGTGGGAAAAGGGGGAGTATACCGGGGATATTGGTGGTGGGAAATGTGCACTGGAGGAGGGATGGGTGTTTAATCATTGTGTGATCATAACCCAAACATGAAAGCTTGTAATTATATCACAGTGATTCAGTAGAATGTAAAAAAAAGAGTAAAAGGCTGGTAATAAGTCTGAGAAAAGCAACAAGACAGCAAAAGGCAGGAAAGATGTAGCAAGCTAAGAAGGGCAAAGTTTTGCCAACGAACCATGCTTTTCCTTAAGTCATTGCCCACACTCAGGAAATATGGGAAATTCTATATTGTTAATAAAAGATTCTCCTTTAGGCTGCTTATTAAAACGTCGGAGGAGCTTCCAAATAGGTAGTTGAAATGAGGAGCATCTTGTTCACCTCTGTAACACCACGTGGCCTGAATATAAGCTAGAGCACAGGGAAAGATGGCCAGTGAAGGGCAGTGTGCATTCCCAGACCATCTTGCAGTTCGGTCTTTCTGCAGGGAGTAAAAGAAATGGGATTATCAAAGCAGAGGAGGCAGCAAAATGCAAGATCATATGATTAACTGTTTGTAGTCAGCTTATTGTCTGCCTATTTGTTTGTTAGAGCCAGGTTTGATGAAATCAGAAGTAGAAATTCTAAGATCTGGGAAAGCAGGCTCATCATGAGAGGTCAGAGTACACAACCCAGCAATTCGAAAGGTTTAAATTCTTTTTTTTTTTTTGGCTTTTTGAGTCACACCTGGCGATGCACAGGGGTGACTCCTGGCTCTTCACTCAGGAATTACTCCTGGCGGTGTTCAGGGGACCATATGGAATGCTGGGGATCGAACCCCGGTCGGCCGCGTGCAAGGCAAACACCCTACCCGCTGTGCTATTACTCCAGCCCTTAAAGGTTCAATGTTTTTGGAACTTCTTAGACCAGGTTTAAACAAAGCTTTCTCATCAGAATGTTGAGCCTACAGAGAAGTAAAAATTCTCAATCCAGATCTTACTGGATAAAGTTAAAAGGTTTTGATCCCTGATGTTCTCTAAGCTCCAGAGCCTGTATTTAGAAAGGGGCCAGGAGCTAGAACCAAAAGCAGCAGAGAGATAAGCGCTTTGTGAGACAGTGCAGAGATAACCTTCATAAGAATTTGGGTTGCTTTACAAATAACAGAGACATAGAAGCCACTAAAATAAAGTTTTTTCATGTTTTTATAAACATTGGCCATTCAAGTGTTTGTTTATGCTTATATCAAAGTTTGGTAAAAACTAAGGGCCTCTCTCTGTGTCTGAAAGCATGTTTGTATTCTTGTGGAATTTTAAAAATATCTGGTGTAGAAAGCTCATGACTTAAATGATTAAGGTATAAGAACTATTGAAATTAAGTCAAAAACAAAAATATTTTCTCGTGTTTCATAACAATTTATGGCTCGAAGGTCTTATGCAGTTATGTCAATATACATGTTTGTGGCTCTCTGCCCAGATGTGACCCGAGCAGCTGCACACGTGCCGCCCCTCCGTTGCTGAACACCCATGATCCCGGAGGCCAACTAACTACTTTCAGCACCAGCAGCTTCTTGCAGAAATACCTCTAGACCGTGAACTAAGCTTTGGCCCATGTCACCCAGTGAGGGGAAAGGTTTTTCTCTCTCAGCCTTTTCTTTCTCTGGTGGAGACGTGATGAACGCCATCTTATAAGGCCCAGGAAACAGAGGTACCAGCTTGCAATGATGCGACTTCTGGCAGAAATTTCTCTGGACTTAATTGCTAAAATATCAGAAATCCAAAATCATATGGTCTTTATTCTCAGCAATGGAAAACAAATTATCAAATGCTGCCTTTTCAGCAGGTCTGATTGGGGGAGCGGGGAATTACAAATACGAATAGTGAGTTTTCTATTGAAATATTGAATGTAATCAAAGTAAAGAGAAAGTAAAATGAAAATCATCAGCCACACAGGCGGGGGGTGGGGATGGGACTGGAGGTATACTGGGGTTCTTGGTGGTGGAACATGTGCACTGGTGAAGGGATGGGTGTTTCATCATTGTATGACTGAGACTTTAAGCCTGAAAGCTTTGTAACTTTTCACATGCTGACTCAATAAAAAGTTGAAATATATATATACATATATGTACACATGTTTGTATCTGCATTGGATTAGAATAATTGACCTAGAAAATCTCTTGAATTGAAATACTTATGATACATGAAAACAGGTTCAAAGAGTAATGGTTTAGTTTAAAACATGAGTTTCTAAACTTATAAAATTGGTTGCTAAACTTATCCTACCAGCCCACTCCCCGCCAAGATGTGATCCCGGGGGCTGCACGTGTGCAGCCCCACCACAGCTGCACAAGCATGATTTCAGAGGCCAGCTAAACTAATTTTGATTCTGCTCCTTGCAGAATATTTGCAGACTGAGTGCTCGCTTCGGCAGCACATATACTAAAATTGGAACGATACAGAGAAGATTAGCATGGCCCCTGCGCAAGGATGACACGCAAATTCGTGAAGCGTTCCATATTTTTATATAGAATAATAGACTATAAGACGAACACCCAAGAATAGTAGAAATAAGTACCAGGAGGTTGTCACCACGGCTTGGAGGCTGTTCTCTCATTCTGGGTAACTCAGAGAAGGGAACAGCAAGTAAAATGTGGTTGTTGGTCATGTGGGGGAAAGATGATGCGGGCCAAATATAGACTAGAGACTGAACACAATGGCCACTCAACACCTTTATTGCAAACCACAACACCTAATCAGAGAGAGAGAACAAAAGGGAATACCCTGCCATAGTGGCAGTGTGGGGTGGGGGGAGACGGGACTAGGGAGGGGGGGAGGGATGTTGGGTTTACTGGTGGTAGAGAATGGGCACTGGTGAAGGGATGGGTTATCAAACTTTGTAAGGGAGAAACATGAGCACAAAACTGTATAAATCTGTAACTGTACCCTCACGTTGACTCACTAATTAAAAATAAACTATTAATTAAAAAAAAAATATTTGCAGACTGAGAACTAAGCCACGGCCACATGCCTTCCCAGGAGGGGAAAAGGTTTCTCTCTCTCTCTCTCTCTCTCTCTCTCTCTCTCTCACTCACTCACTCACTCACTCACTCTCTCTCTCTCTCATCTTCTTTTCCTTGCCAGGGGGAAGGGCATGGTGATCACCATATTATGAGGACCACTAATGAGAGATACAAGCTTGCAATGATCCAATTTCTGGAAGAAATTTCCCTGGACTTAGTTGCTAAAATACAGGAATCCAAAACCGCGCAGTTGCTATTGTGGCCGCATGACCTCATATCTCTTCACCGCAGGTCTGACTCTAATGGGGAACTCCTAACAATAATAGTGACTTTTTTGTTGAAATGTAACCAAAGTAAAGAGAAAGTAAAGTGAAATTTATCAGTTACCCAAGCGAACGGTGGGAGGGTGAGAGTGGGAGGGATGGGAAGTATACTGGGATTTTAGTGTGTTTTTTTTGGTGGTGGAATATGGGCACTAGTGAAGGGATGGTTGTTTCAGTATTGTATAACTGAGACTTAAGCCTGAAAGCATTGTAATTTTCCACATGGTGATTCGATAAAAAAAAAAAAGAAAGAAAGTGCAAACTTTCAAGAAAAAAAAACTTATCCTACCAGTGTTTTATTTGGTAAAACTGAGACTTTTGGTACTTAAAATTTCTAGAACTCTAAGCAAAGAGTTATAAAATGGGTTAATCTCAGATATCAGCCTGATAGCCTGAAGACATAGCATTGTGTCTTCGTAACAGTCAAAAAACCCAAACGGCTCAGAACAACCCGTTTGGATTTAATAGTTTCTGAGAATGGAGAATGTCATGGGATATGTGGAAAATAATTCGTCAACTTTTCCTGACTATATTGCTAGTGTGTCCAGGGTATAAAAATGCATGCTATTATTTTGATGACTTTATTTCATGCAAAGCTTTGTCACCGGGTATTAACCTATTCCTGACCTTCAGACAAGTGTGAACTCCTTACTGTTTCATGGTAATGGAGGAGTGCTTTAATCTTCTCAGGTCTGTGATTTCCTAGAGATCAGAATTCTAAAGATGTCTCCTGGTTCATTTCTAATGTGAAGTAGACATTTGCCCAGTGAGTATACATTGTAAAAACTTTAATTAGAAGCATGTTTCAGGCTTTATGAATATCTATAGAACTGATCTAATGTTTTTGAAAGAGCTCACAGAGTACAGTTTTGTCATGTTAAGTGAGATGATTGGTAACTTGTGTCTAAACTTAGAAGATCATGTTGTACTAATACAGATGTAACTCTTAAGTCAGAAACTCTTTTTTTTTTTTTTTTTGCTTTTTGGGTGACACCTGGCGATGCACAGGGGTTACTCCTGGCTCTGTGTGTAAAAACACAAAAGAAGAGGGGAAGATCCAGAGAGAGATCGAGAACCGGAAGAGAAGCAGAGAGAGAGAACGAAATAAACTGATCGAGCAACCAGTTTGGCCTTCTTCCTTCCTTCGCCTGCCTCATCATCGCCATCAACCTCCCTGGGGTGGGGGAAGCGGCTGGAGACTACCGAACGCGGGCAACGGGGGAGATAGAGCCCCGCTGGGCCCTCTTCTCTTTTGTGTTTTTACACAACTGGCGTCCCTGGGTGGGCATGAACCACCAACCTTTCGCCCACAGTCTTAGTTTATATAGCAAATTACATAGGTTGGTGACACAAAGGTGAGTTTAACATCAACAAATCAACAAAGAAGGGTAAGACCATTTCTTCAGGAGATTAACAAAATCTCATCTAAGGAAATCTCATCTAAGGAGATCCACTCAAGGGTGGGGGTCCAAACAAGGGTGTATCAGGGTGTGAGCTAGTAATCTTCTTAAATAGTTATAGTAAATCTACTTCTAATATTTCTAGCAATGTCGTTCTGTATGGGCACAGTAAGAGATATAAAGTTTGGTTTTTCCTGAGGGCATCTCCAGACCACAGTCCTCAGGCCAGGTTAATCTTCCTAACCCCAACAGGATCCTAATCTCGTTGTTACTTTTGGATCATGACAGCATCGTCCATGATCATGCTCTCAACTTATAGTTGAGTATTGTGGCACTTTGGCCTGGCCCATTTCGATGCCAGGGTAGCACATAACTCACCGCTTGCCCTGGATCCGTCCTGTCCCTCGTTGGGATCCTGCTTTTGGGGTGTTAGGAACTTGAAAGCAGATGCCCAGGAGTAAATATTATTGGAGTCAATCAACCCCCAAGTTACAAGCACAATATTGTCTTCCTGTGTCCATACAGAAAGGACATTGCTTTAAGGTAAACTATGTTCCCTAAGGCAAGGGTAAAAGGACAAACCCCATGTTATCCTACAGCTCTGCACTCAGGAATTACTCCGGGCAGTGCTCAGGGGACCATATGGGATGCTGGAATTCGAACCTGGGTTGGCCGAGTGCAAGGCAAATGCCCTACCCACTGTGCTATCACTCCAGCCCCAAGTCAGAAGATCTTAATGGATGGAGATACCATCAGTAAGAAAAAGGGAAGGAATCCTGTTACAGCAAAGTTGGTTTTGAATTGGGATGAAGAAAGTTACAGGACACAATGAATGTTAAGGAATGTGTAGAAGGTTTGAGGTTGTGCTTAAGGAAAGAAACTGATTAAATTGTATTCTTATAAGAAACTCTTTCAATTACATCTGCGAAATCATTCTAGCATCTTCTTGGTAAGCTCTATGGAAAAGATACTGGACAGAATGTCCGGAATCCTGTTACAGTGCTCTTTGATCATTGAATTCTTCAAAAGTTGCAGGAAATCAAGGGTTTTTCAACATGGGATTAAATGAATTAGACATGTTAAACTGTACACTGGACTCCTGTAACAGTTCTCTTAGATAATGGGAAGTCAAGGGACAAACATGATGCAAGATTTTATGCTTTATCGCTACAGATTTTAGCTTCTGTTGACTAGGACCCACAGCAAACGTGTATTACATCACACTGTGAGTAAAGTGAAATGTTTGCTTCTCTCTTCTTTGTACCTTCAGTAGGTTTTCGAGACGCTCCATGGCACTATGTTCATTTGCATAAATCCAGATACAAATCTTTCCTCTCTCTCATAGGGTCTACCCCTCATGCAGACAAGAAAATCAGTTATGGGACCCCAAAGCGTGGGGGTCCAGACTGCAGCCCTCAGCGCTCTCAGGGCTTTCCAGAGACTCGGTAACACAACTTTAAAACCCCTTAGCTGGGGCTGGAGTGATAGGGAGGGTATTTGCCTTGCACGCAGCTGACCCGGGTTCGATTCCCAGCATCCCATATGATCCCCCAAGCACCAGTGATTCCTGAGTGCAGAGCCAGGAGTAACCCCTATGCATGACCATATGTGACCCAAGAAGCAAAAAAAAAAAAAAAAAAACGCTTAGATAATGTCTCTGGTGCTCCCTGGGAGTGCTAGAGCGCTCTCCCCAGCGCACCCCGACTTAGAATTCCAGATGGAGAGGGCCAGGATGAACACATGGACCGGCGGCCTGAGACAGTTTCCCTGCGGATTTATGCCCCACGGGCTGCCCCTGCTGGGGGTGTCTCCATCACTGCCTCTCACCCCCCGCAGTGCCCCCTCACAACACAGAGGGAACCCTCCAGGAAATGAGCGTGGGTGTGATTCCCACGGGGCATCTGAGCTGCCAGCTCTGGGCTCTCGCTGCAGTGCTGTGCTGTGGGGGAGAGGCAAAACCTGTGGTGTTGTACACTCACTCCTGGGAGGATCGGGAGACCCTGTCGGTTGCCGGGGAAAGAACCTGGGTCGGTCACGTGCAAGGCCAGAGCTTTCCCCACTGTACTGTCACTCCAGCCCCATTTGTAGGTGTTCTTACCCGTCCCCCAGCCGTCAGCCCAGCCCTCTGGGTTCAGCACGGGTTTGGAAAAGAGGAAGATTCTTTTCTCACGGGGCCAGTGAGACAGAAGAGACCGTGCAGATGACACAGAAGTAGGGACAGACCCTGCCGGGGGGGGGGTGCGGGGTGGAGATCTCTCAGCTGAGCTTGTTGTCCCAAACCTCAAATATCCTCCATGCAGAGGGGCCCCTTCTACAGCCTCACTCACTCGCTGGACACGCGATCAATCCCGGGTGGATCCCCTGACCCGCACAGGGTTTCCCAGCCCCGACAGGAGTCATCCCTGAGCACAGAGCCAGGAGTCAGGCCTGAGCACTGCCAGGGCTGGCTACAAAGATAAATCAAATAAAGGAAATGAAACAAAAGCAGATGGTGCAGGTCAGCTGGGCCCTGGGGTGAGGGTGAGGGGCGAGCACTGAGCACCCACCAAGACAGCTGCGTGTGAGGAGGGAGTGCGAGTGGGCAAGGCAAGAAGCACCGTGGAGAAACGCAGAGGGAGACGCCAAGGGGGCTGGTTCCGGATGAGGCCCTTGGGGAGGAGGGGACACACCACAGACAGGCCCCCCAGAGCGTGCAGGGGCCAGAGCACTAATACAGCAGGCAGGGCGCTTGCTTGCACGCAGCCAACCTGGGTTTGATCCCTGCAACCCTTCAGCCCTCCAGGAGTGACTCCTGAGCACAGAGCCAGAGTCAGCCCCGAGCACTGTCAGGAACAGCCTCCAAACCTAAAACAAACGAACGAAAAGGAGTGTGCACACAGGGAGGAGAGGCCGGAAGGTGCGGGGGCTCTGATGGGACGCCCCTGTCTCCGTTTGAACCTGGAGCAGGAGCAGGATTGTGGGGCGGGCACGTGACAGGGCCGGGGGACAGCACAGGGACTCTAGAATTGCCTCCTTGTCCCCAGCAGGCCACTCTTCAGTAGAAAACAAGCAATTCAGAGCTCGGGTGTCCTACCCAGCCCTGGGGGTCTCCGAGAAAAGGTTCTGGGTCATGTGGAACTGGACATCCAGCAGTCAGGCCCCCCTGGAGTGGGGAGCCCCTGTCCCACACAGACCCGCTTCCCGGCCCCCTCTCATTGGACTATGTCTGACCTCACTTCTCTTCCTCTCTGGGGACGGTGAGGGTGTCCCAAAGTCCAAGGGACGCAGCAGCCCTGGGACCAATATGACTAAATGTAGAAGTCAGGGTGTCTGGGATGGCCCATCTCCCACACTGAAAGCAAGGAAGTGACGAGGTGACACAGGGAGGGGCTCCCAGCCCTGTGCACCCAGGGGAGCCACCACCTTCTCTAGAGGCTTCCTGCCCACCAGTGAGACAGCTGGAAGGAGTGGAGGAGGCTTGAGACCGGCCAGAGAAGTGGGGACGTGGGAGCTGTCCCCCACCTCCGCTGGACCCCACACAGCCTGCCGCTGCGGCCCCCTCCCTCCTACCCAATGAGCCCGTGGGTGCGGGCCCCGTGGCTGCCCTGGGCACTGCTCCTCATCCACCACCCAGGTGAGTGCTCGGGGGTACGCACAGCCGCGGGGATGGTGTGGCAGAGAAGCTTCCAGAACGCCTCTCATGTCACCACCCGGACACAAGGGCCCAGTGTGAAGAGGCGAGTTGGACTGGCGGAAAGGAAGCGCAGAGTTGGACCTTGGAGATGGTGACCTGAGCCACACAAACACTCTCTCACACACACACACATACCCACACACATACCACTCACACACACACAACATACATAACACACACACATACCACTCACACACACACCGCTCATACATACATGCCACCAGACACACATGCCACTTACATACACTCACGTACCAAACTCACACACAAGAAACTTACACACATAGACACACACCAGACACACACATCCACCACTCAAACACAACCAGGTACACACACACACCACTCGGACACACTCCCCCTGTATCACACCAGAGAGTGGAGGGAGCTGCTCCTGCTGTCCCCAGGCCTGAGGAAGGCCTCACCCCTGCCTCTGCCAGTCCCAGCCCCCGAGTCCTGAACGGACGGGCACGCACGGGCCCTGACAACGCCTCCCTCCCCATGCTCCACTGACTGGCAGCCATGCAAGTCATGTTGGAAAATAAGACGCTTCCTGGGAATGGGGTCTCTGCGCTGGGTGAGGTGATTTCATGACCCAAACTTCGCACCGCAATAATACCCTTGACACTTCTCTGACGCCCTCTCTGTGGGGTTCAGTCTCCTGGGGGACCCGGTATGGGACATCCTGGCAGTGTCCCAGTTGGGAGGCAGATGGGTGTTTGGAGGCAGTTTTGGGTCCTGCCCTGGTTGGTGCGGGCAGGGAGGGCAGCAGGAGAGGAGATTGGGGTCCGGAGCAGGAGACTGCCGGGGTCAGAATCTGCAGCGGAGCCCAGAGAGTCACAGGGGTGTGGCTGATGGGGGCAGTTGTTGTGATCTGGGGACCCTCGGGGGCCCGTGGTGCCCGGTGCCCTGAGCCGGCTGTGCTTTCCAGGCTGTTTGTCCCTGAGGGGCCCCGGCTCCGTGCATGGCACCGTCGGGGGGTCCCTGAGCGTGCGGTGCACATACGAGCAGGAAGACGAAAACTACAGAAAATACTGGTGTGAAGCTCCATGTGTGTTAGAACTGAGTAAGGTTGTGGAGACGTCAGAGACACAGCGAGAAGCAAGAAAGGGCCGAGTGACCATCAGGGACGACCCAGCAAACCTCACCTTCACCGTGACCTTGGAGAACCTCACGGAAGCCGACAAGGGCACGTACTGGTGTGGGGTCTCACGGCCTGGAGTCAAGGATCCCCTGGTCCAGGTGGTGGTGTACGTGTCCCCAGGTGAGGAGTTTCAGGGAGGAGGGGCAGGGTCAGGGGTCAGATCCGAGACTTGAGCAAAGGAGAGGGGGGAACTGACGGGTCAGGGGAGCCCCAAGGGTCAGCCCTGCTACCCCATGCTGGGCTTCAGGGCCGGAGGACGCTGGGTGGAGGCGGCAGGACGCGGGTGAGGGCGCTGGGCTCAGATGGTGCCTGAGAAGTGGCTGCGAGCCTGCGGTGTAGACAGAGCTCTTGGGCAGGAGACTGGGGGTGGAAACGGGTTGGGCAGGCTAGAGTCACGATTGTCGGGTCCCCTCTGGAAGTGCTCAGTGGGCCAACGGAGTCCGGTGGCCGCCATCCTGTGCCCTTCCCGGGTGAGCTGTACAGGGCAAGGGGCCGGGACAGACTCAGCCTGTTTATCTTTCCTTTCCCAGCACCAGCGCCAGAGTCAACCCCGCGTACATACGACACAAGGACCCAGACCTCGCCATGGGCCACCGAAAGGACCTCTGTGCTGTC